>NC_088357.1:19740000-19807500 GCF_036884655.1 Musa acuminata AAA Group | reverse complement strand
GACTAGGTACATCTATCATATGGATGGGTATAGAGCACATTAGTATGTCCTGTTATCTCGATGCCCCTCTCGAGTAACCTATAACAAGGATTGTTTAGGGTTTGTGTTTAAAGGTGAATTAGTCTCATTATCATGATCTCATCATGATCCAACTCCTATTGCACAGATCCATGGACATCACAATATATTCAAGCAACAAGTAATATAAAGTGAGAAAATATCAAAATATAATAAGCAAAAAGATTACATGTCAAGTCACACGTGTCATCACTCATGTGATTGGCTTGTAGGGCACCTATGACTAGCAGGTCGAGACTCTCGAGGCTCACCTATATCGTGATTCGCTATCTTACCTATGACATAGAGATGTCACCGATGACCTAAGGACATAGTATGCTTGGTCGAGTCCCTCGAGAGTATATCATCGAATCAAACTCATCTTATAACGATGGTGTTGACTAACCAAACCTCATGGTTGGTCGAGGCCCTTAAAACCATGGTGGTTCGAAGGCCAAATAGGATAGGAATCATAAAAAGTTATGATTGACAAGAGTTGCCTACCTTTACGAGCTTAGCATGATTGATCGAGTCCCTCGAGATTACGTTAAGATGTCGATTGGATCACGATCCCCACTAGAGATCCGTTGAGGGGCTTTGATTCACATACCGGAGGGAGTTATGTGTTTCACAAGAAAATAGTGGGAGTAGATTAAGATAGAAGTCCATATCTTATTGGTTTATTTTTCTACAAAATCTACATGTTATTTCTACTACATCTTTATTTTCAGAACATGTTGCTTTCAAATCCCTTACATTCCATGTTGATGTCAATCGCCTCATTAGTCTAAATTATACAGATTGGCTTTACATCTTGAGAATTATTTTCACGGTAAAAAAAATCATTTATGTCCTTAATACAGTGATGGCTATGCCTGAGGAATGGGCAAGCAAGGATGAGATCGCTCGTTACGTGAATTACATAGTACTAGTCATAGGTGCCCTACAAGCCAATCACGTGAGTGATGGCATGTGTGACTTGACATATAATCTTTTATTTATTATTATTATTTAAAAATTTATCACTTTATATTATCTGTTGCTTGAATATATTGTGATGTCCAAGGATCTGTATAATGAGAAGTGGATCATGATAATGAGACTAATTCACCTTTAAACATAGATCCTAAATAATCTCGGCCATAGGTTGCTCGAGAAGGACATCAAGATAACCGAACAAACTTGTATGCTATATACCCGTCCATATGATGGATGTAGTTGGTCTTATAGTTGCTTGTGTTGGGACACTAGGGATATAGTACAAGTGCTCATTGAAGAATGAGTTTACTTATTAATCCGCTTACGAAATGCTGGATGGTTGATAATGTCTTATTGTTAGATAGTGATTTTATAGTCCTAGTGGTGTATATAGTCCTTAAACTTGAGACACCAAGGATATCCTGTATAAGTACTCCATTCTTTGATACTAGACTTATAGGTTTGGAGGTTCCAAATCTAGCATAGCTAGTCATTGAGAGTGGTAGCCAATCTTCCTAGGACTATTGAGTGTCAATAGAGAATTATCCACTTGCGGTGTCATAAGAGGAATATCTTATATATTCTTACTAGAAAAATCCTTAACCTTGGTCATTCGGATTGAGAGAAAAAGAGTTCTCCGGGAGAATCCGATTAGAGCGAGACTTGAATAGAAACCGTATGGGTCTAATAGCACCATGCCCGGTATATGGTCTCTAGGACATTAGATGGATAAGGGACTATAGGTATATAGTAACTGAGGACAGACAAGACCAATGGATTGGCTTTCTCTATTTCGTCTGGGGATTGTGGCATAATGGCCTAGTACGTCCGTAGTCAATGAGTCGAGTGAATTATTATGGAGATAATAATTCAATAAACTAGAAGGAGTTCTGACATGTATGACTCACAACTAGCTCGATATTGGGCCTAGAGGGTCACACACATATGGTAGGCATTGCGATGAATAGAGGTTCAAATATGAGATATCTGCCAAAGCCCCTATCTTATTTGATATCCAATAAACTCCTAAATTATTAGATCCTATAGATTTGATCCAATAAGAGCTAATGATAGATTATTGGATAGAGATCCACTAATCTAAGAGGCTTGGGTAATTGGATGGAGATCCAATACCTAATAGGGTAGGATTCATTAGGGTTAAGTTGATAGGGGACCTCTATAAATAGGAGGGAACCAATGATTCATAGGCTAGAGCCTTTTTGGGTTGCCTCTCCTATTATCCTCCCTTTCTCCTCCTCAAATAGCAGGCATAGAGTTTTAAGGAGCATCGTCGCAACCCTGGTGTGTGGATCACCGCTAAAGATAAGGGTGCTTGACCTCCTTTATCCTCTCCAATAGATCTGCAGGAATTCAAGGATATACGATCTCCCTAGGTAACACAATCTATCTCACATGTGAGTTTTAAGTTTCGTGAATTTTGTGCTTCAATTCTCGCACGACGACAAACACAATAAATGGGAAATTTGGAGATTTTGTTTTTATATTCTTCCACTGCACATGTGATGTTGCCCCTAGATTTCCCAACACATAAATGACTCTACTCTTGCTTAGTGTTACATGTTGAGCTCAATGACTCCTGATTTATAGAGATAGTATGAAAAGATGGATATCATATCCATTCTTCTACATGTCCACAAACTGTTTAAGGAATAGGAAAGGACTCAACAATATGATATATCTAAAAGCCTCTTCCGTGCTAGGATAACTAAGGGGACACCATGTCTAGGATAACTGAGGGGACACCGTGTCTAAAAATAATTGAGAGATAGAGAAACTTACAAGTCTAGGAATGGTCCTAGAGGATAACCTATGTGTGGATCTTGTGTTTCAGTCTCTACCGAATTCGATTTCACAATTCATAACGAATTTTAATATGAACAAGCTTAATGTGACTCTCCTTGAGCTTCTTAATATACTAAGGGAGGCAAAGAGCACTATCAAGAAAGTGAAGTCAGTTCTCTATACAAGTGAGACTACAAAGAAAATGAAGGCAGAAAAATCTCTTAAGAAGGGCAAGGGCGAGGGCAAACCGGGTAAAGCAAAGGTTTTTAAGAAAGATCTGGAAAAGGATAAAGTCTAGTGCTTCCACTATGGCAAAGATGGGCACTTGAAGAGGAACTGCAAAGAGGACAAAACATAATATTGGAGAAGCTTCAAGTACATTCATGATATGTGTCCATTTGTCAAACTCTTATGATAACATATGGGTATTAGATACAAGTAGTCCTTATTATATTTGTAATTTATTATAGGTTCTGGTAAGACCTATGAGATTGGTAAGAGGTGAGATAAACCTCAAGATGGGCAATAGAGCAAAAGTTGCTACAGTAGCTATTGACGAGGTCACCCTACATTTGCTTAGTGGAGCTATTATGGCATTGGATGCATGCTATTTTATTCCTTTTGTTATCAAAAATATTATTTTCATTTCATGTTTGATAATTAGTTGATATAAATTAGTTTTTGAGAATAATATTTGTTTAATATTATTAGATGATGAGATCATCATGAGAGAAACATTGTATAATGGTTTGTATATGCTAGACACCACTCCATATCTCATGAATATAAGTGTGTCCAAGAGGAAATGAGATGAGGTGAACAATGCATACTTATGGCATTGTAGGCTAGGTCACACCTATGAGAGAAGGATTAAAAAGTTGTAAAAGGATAGATATCTAGAACCATTCGACTATAAGTCATATGCAACTTGCGAGCTTTGCCTCCATTGAAAACTGACCAACTCTCTATTTAATGGAACTGGAGAGAGAGCCACTGAGCTGTTGGTGTTAGGAATGAGTCGGCAATAAAAGAGGGGGGGGGGTTGAATTAGTGCAGCGGTAAAATCGTCGATTTCAAAAAATCTTCGCATGATTAAAAGCAATCAGAAATATATTTTACTTAAAAATAATTACATAAGCATGTAATGAGGAAGTAGAGTAGTGAAAATAAAGAAGGGAAGTTTGCAGTAAATTTAAATTGTAAGAAGTAAATGCAAACTGAGTTATAGTGGTTCGGTTGTCGTGACCTACATCCACTCTCGATTCCCCCTCCATCGAGGCTACCGATATCCACTATCGGTTTTCCTTCAATAGACGAAGACCAACCACCTCTTTATAACTCTATTCTCTTTGTGATAGGCTTAGGAGAGAACCTTTACAAGTTTCACACCTCTCTTAGAATGAACTCTAAACTCTTAGAGATAGAGGGGAACACTCAATACTTTTCAAGCTTTCTCAACTCTTTTTCGTCAAGGATTTTTTTCTCCTTTCTACCTAATTCTTGCTGCCCTAAGCAGGAAAGAGTGGGGTATTTATAACCCCCAAATGGATTCAAATTTAGAGCCCAAAATTTAAATCCCCGAGATTTTAAGGTACGGGCGATACCATCGCCTACACTAGGCGGTACCACCGTCTACAGCCTGACACTAGGCACTACCACCGCCCAGTCTGGTGATACTACTGCCTGACAAACTATAACTGGGCAGTACCACTGCCCAATCTAGCAGTACCACCACTTGATAGCCTCGAAAACCAAGTTTTTCGAGTTTTCCAACTCATAGGTGGTTCTACCGCCAATTCTGGTGGTGCCACCGCTTGGGCCTGGCCCAGTATTTGGGTCAATGAATGGGCCACCCAATAAGCCCAAATCACTCTCAATTTAGGCCCAATTAGCCCCTAATTGAGTTGGTATTGTTTCGCCCCAATACCACCTCAATTAGACCTAAAACCTACTTCGATCTAGGTAATTATTATAAAGCTCATCAAATGATGTCCGGTCATGTCATTGGTTTGACGCTTCATCTAATTCTTTAGTGCATCATTCTCTCTTGCAGCCTATTGCCCAATCGGCTAGTTGACTTTCATAACTCCAATTTCCTTGGCATAATTTCTACTCTTCTTGGCCCGATACCCGAATTCTCGGCCCAAAGTCTTCTGCCGACACGTCGACCGATCCTCCTACTCGACGTCCAATCTTCTAACATGTTTCACTCTGGCCCAGCATGATTCTTCCTACTTTAATTGTCTCTCCCTGATCGAAGCTTCCTAAGTCACTCAAAACGTAAATCAGATAAACACTATCAATTGGTTTCATCATCAAAATTCGAGATTCAACAATCTCCCCCTTTTTGATGATGACAACCAATTGATGACGGAGTTAACCTTAAACTCTCCCTATCAATATGCAATATTGATAGAACTCTTGAATTCAAAAATCCAAGCAAAAAATCATACATAACGTCATCACACTTCTCCCCCTATATCAACAACAAAAAGGAGAAGTGCATCATCCAAGCAATAAGTTTTATAGATATATAAGTTTTACAACATACAAGCTAGTAATAATTTTTCATCACTTTACAACATACAAGATAGCAAATTTTATATTATTTTAGAGCATGCATAATCACCAAATCATCATTAATTTTAAAGTTGTGTAAGATTATAAATTTTATAAATTTACATTTGTGCGTCTTGAGATAGGCAAGACAGCACTTTTGCTACTATTGAGGTTATAAGCAAGCAATTCTTGGTGTTGTTCAAGATAGCAAGTTATTCTCCTTGCAATTTGTAAGCAAGCAAATTTAGCAAGTGTTATATCATGCAAACTAGCAAGTTTTTCATATATGAAAGTTGACAAAATTTTACCTCGTTTGAGATGTGCAAGATAGACTATTTATGTATCTTCTTGAAATGTGTAACTTAGCAAATATTGCTTCTCTTGATATTTTTAAGATAGCACTTCTTGCTTTTCTTTCGAGATGAGTAAGCTAGCAAGTTTGCTTCTTTTGCAATGTGTAAGTTTCCAAATTTTGCATCTTAAGTTAGCAATTTTTCTCCCTCTTTGCTATTGTCAAAAAGAAGGAAAGAATACAATATTGTAATTCTTTTCCCTTTACATCAATTTTTAAATCATAACAAAGTTAAAGTATCAATCATTTTTTTTAATATGGTTGTGCATTATCATGGTTTCAAATTAAAACATGCATAATTTTAAAACCTTTTATTTCATTCTTAATTCATGCATGATACCAAAATTAAATCAATCATCACTATGGGCATATCATATATGATACGAAGACATTAAAATATTTAAGCATTTATCACATCATGTATTAAATCAATCATTTTGATCATGATACTAAACATTCATCATTTTTCTTATGCATGATACTAAAGCATTCATGATACCAATCATTTCTCTCATGCATTAAATTAATATTTTTTTAAGCATTTATCACTCATGATTGTTGGTACCAAACATTCAACTTCAAATAATCAAGACCATCAAAATCACTTGCAAGAGATTCAAAATAAAATAAATAAATTTATCGATCTCTTGAAATGCTAATGATTTCTTTTCTCCCCTTTTATTATTGTAAATAAGAATGAAGAAGAGGGGAATAATGCATAACAAAACTCAAGTCATAAATTATCAAGATGTCAAGCAGCATATCATGGTTAATTTGAATACATCCTTTTTAGTGAATACTAAGAAGAATCATAGTATGAAAAATATTGATTCATAGAAAATCTCATGAATATCGACAAATCGAGATAATGATTCATATATAAAAAATATCATAAGTTATAATCAAGAGAAAAATCATCATTCATTTTTAACTCATTCAATTTGTCAAATCAATATTTCTTAGATATGCATAATACCAAAACATGGTTTCAAATGTTCAACATATAACATGCATAATTTCAAACCATTGCAAACCATTAACAAGATCATAGTTTGTTTGCATAAGTCTCTTCTTTAGTAAATGGTAAGAAGAAATCATCGAAGATAGAAAATATTTTGATTCTCAAAAAAGATAGCTCAAGTAGAGAAATCAAAAAGAAATTTCATGATTTGGTTGAAAATTTTTCATTCAAATTCAAATCATCAAAATCACTTTTTGGAAGATTTAATGAAGGCAAGGTAAATAGATTCACATGAGAACTAGATTTATGTATAATGTCTCAATTTATCATGAATCATAAAAAAAAAATTGGAGTATCAAGTGAAGGAATCATGATTCGTGTGACAAAAAAATGTTGATTCATGCATTCAAACCATTATTACTTCAACTCATGTATAGTTTCAAAATGTAAAATCATCAAATATGATACAAACATTTATTTTCAAAATTCATTCCCTTTTAGTTGTTTCAATTTAAGTGATTTTATTTTATTCAAGCATGTCCTTGTCCTTTTTCGCCAAATCAAAACATATATCATTTAAGTGATTTGATTTCATTTAAGTGATTTTATTTATTTTCAAATATGCTCTGATACCAATTGTTAGGAACGAGTCGACACTTGGGCGGGGGGGGGGTGAATTAGTGGAGTAGTAAAATCATCGATTTCGAAAAATCTTCGTACGATTAAAAGTGATCAAAAACATGTTTAACTTAAAAACACTTACGTAAGCATGTAACAAGGAAGTAGAGCAGTGGGAGTAAAGAAGGGCAAATTGCAGTAAATGTAAATTGTAAGAAGTAAATGCAAACCGAGTTATAGTGGTTCGGTCGTTGTGACCTACATCCACTCCCGATTCTTCCTCCATTGAGGCCACCGGCATCCACTATCGGTCTTCTTTTAATAGGCGAAAACCAACCATCTTTTTATAACTCTATTCTCCTTTTGACAGGCTCACGAGAGAACCTTTACAAGTTTCACACCTCTCTTAGAATGAATTCTAAACTCTAAGAGGTGGAGGAGAACACTCAACACTTTTCAAGCTTTTTCAACTCTTTTTCGTCAAATCAAAATATATATCATCATTAAAAATGAAAGTACAAGATTTATCACAAAAATCTTCTATATCAATAAATCATAAAAATCATCATATATAACTTCAAAATCTCATACATAGAATAAAATCATCAAGCATTGTACCAAAACTTTTAATATTTTCATTACATCATTATACATCTTTAAATCATCAAAATTGATTTCATCATACATAAAGCATTTTTAAGATCATTTTGTGTGTTGTAGTAATGTATTTTTCTTTTTAAGTGAATCTAACTTTTCATGCTTAGTGCATGCAATTATCATGCTCAAATTTTTATTTTTTATTTTTATTTACTAACTAATTTAAAAATAACTCATAAAAAGTATCATGTAATTTTTAAATAAAGTAAAAGGATTTCGGGTGAGTCATTTACCTCAATGTGAAAGGTCATCTCGTCTTTGTTGGTTTGCTCCTCGTCTTCGGATGAGCTTGATTTGTCCCAAGTCATTTTGAGTGTCTTCTTCTTCTTTGGCAACCACTTCTTTGTAAGTTCATTTTTAATCTTTAATTCTTGTTTTAAGAATTTTTTAAGCTTTAAGAGTTCAAGGTCATCATCGTCATCACTTGAGTCATCACTCAAGTGGTATTTTATTGTTCGAAGTGCCAAATCCTTCCTATTCTTTGGAAGGTTGTTCTCAAGCTCTTCATGAGTGTTGTAAGTCATTTCATATGTCAATAATGAACCAATAAGTTCTTCAAGTGGAAAAATATTGAGATCTTTTACTTCTTGTATTGTCGTTATTTTAGGATCCCAACTTTTTGGAAGGGATGTCAATATTTTATTAACGAGTTCAAAATTTGAGAAACATTTGCCAAGTGCTTTTAGACTATTAACAACATCCATAAAACGGGTATACATGTCTCCAATAGTCTCGCTTGGTTCCATTCGAAAAAACTCAAAATCATATATCAAAAGATTTACTCTAGACTATTTTACTCTATTCATGCCTTCGTGTGTGATTTCAAGGGTGTGCCAAATATTGAAAGCCATTTCGTAAGTAGAAACCCGATTAAATTTATTTTTGCCTAAGGCTCAAAATAGGGCATTCATAGCCTTTGCATTTAGAGGAAAAGTCTTCTTCTCCAAATCATTCTAATGGTTCATTGAAAGAGAAGACCTTTGAAAAACAAATTTGACTATATTCCATAAATCAAAATTCAACGAAAGTAAGAAAACTCTCATTCGAGTTTTCCAATATGTGTAGTCCGTCACATTGAATATGGGAGGACGAATGAGAGAAAATCCCTCTTGAAAGTCGAAAAGAGTCATTTCTCTTTGGTGTTAAACTAAATGAGAAATAACAAGGCTCTAGTACCAACTATTAGGAACAAGTCGACACTAAGGAGGGGGGTGAATTAGTGCAGCGGTAAAATCATCGATTTCGAAAAATCTTCGTATGATTAAAAGTGATTAGAAATATGTTTAACTTAAAAACACTTATGTAAGCATGTAATGCGGAAGTAGAGAAGTGAGAGTAAAGAAAGGTAGTTTGCAGTAAATATAAATTGTAAGAAGTAAATGCAAACCGAGTTATAGTGGTTCGTGTTGAATCTCGAATTTTGATGACGAAGACAATTATAATTTGTTTGATCTAATCTATATGTTGAGAAAAGTGTGTAAGAATAAATATAATAGCAGTAAAACATAAAGCAGGTGTTGTGCCGGAGTCAAGATCAAGATCTCATTGGGAGTTCGAGAGTTCATCGGAAGTCTGGACGTTCGTCGGAAGTTCTACCAGAACCAACCGAGAAGTCTAGGAGCTTGCTAAAGAAGCTCGTCAGAACTCGCCAATAGAATTATTGTAAAGTCCAGGAGCTTGCCGGGAGTCTGTTGGAACATTGCCGAAAGTTCATCGGATGTTCGCTGGAAGCTCGCCGGAAGAGCAATTGACGCACCGAAACAAAAAGTATTGTAATTATGTCTTAATTATCATAGTTAGAGCATAAATTAAGTTAAGATTAGGTGGTAATCCTATTAACTTAATTAGGAACTAATTGGACGCTTAACAGGGCTGAATGGGCCGAATTAAGTAGCCAATTCAACCCTTGAAAACATGGCCGGCGGTGGCACCAATAGGGCCGATGGTGGCACCGCCAGGAAAGCAGTGCCCCAGGTTATCTAGGCGGTCAGCAGTGAATACTACCAATGGTGGTATCACCCAATGTCAGATCAACGGTGGTAGTACCGCCCAGTAACGACGGTGGTACCGCTAGTACCCCAAAATCTAGAGATGTGACACTTTTTTGCTCCAATTTTGAAGCCATTGAGACCTATAAAAACCCCACCCTCTTTTGCATGAAAGGGCATGAAAGTATTGGCATAATCTTGAATTCTTGAGTCTTAAAAGTGTTGTAAAAGTGAGAAGAGTTCTCCTCCTTCATCTCTTAGCCTTGTAACCATCTAAGAAAGAGGAGTGAGACTTATAAGAGTTGTCACCTAAACCCGGTAAAAGGAGAAAGAGTTGTAAAAGGTGGTTGGCCTTCACCTATTGAAAGAAAGTCTTCAATGGACACCGGTGACCTCGACGGAGGAGGAATCCGAAAGTAGATGTAGGTCACATTAACTGAACCACTCTAAATTCTGGTTTGCTTTTCATTTGTGCAATTTACATTACTGCAAACCTCCTTAATCTTCTCTTTGCACTTTTACGAAAGCTTTCAAATTCAACTTCTCTCAGAAATGGATTGAATCAAAACATTTTTCGTCGGAATCAGTTTTAATTGAAATGAAGACTTTTGAAATCAGGAAAGTTTTCTGCTGCACTAATTTACCCCCCCCCCCCCCCCCCCTCTTAGTGCCGCTCTTGATCCTAATAGTTCGGTCGTCGTAACCTACATCCACTCCTAATTCCTCCTCTGTCGAGGCCACCGGCATCCACTATCAATCTTCCTTTAATAGACGAAGACCAACAACCTCTTTGCAACTCTATTCTCTGTTAGGATCCTTTTATTTTTCCTATGCTTTCCTTTTATTTTCTGTGTATTTATTAAGTCTGTTTAGTTTAGCTAAAGTCGGAACTCTATAAATAGAGATGTAACTACTTCTTTTCGATCATCTATGAAAAATACTATTTTTGTCTTTGACAAACCCTAGGAGGTCGATCTCCTCGAAGCGATCAAGGAGGGTCGATCCCCTCGAAGCGATCATCCCCTTTCTCTTCTTCTTTTTTACGATAAGACTTTATGGTCTTATCATTTGGTATCATAGCAACGATCCTTGGCGTTTCTGCTGCAACGTAACCAAAAAAAAAAAAAAGGGAAAGGAAGAGAGAAAGCAGAGAGAGAGAGAAGAAGAAGAAGCCACAGCCACGCACCCCTGCTTCCTCTGCTTGCGGCCAGCCCACCACCGCCCCTGCTCTTCGGCAGGCCGCGCCCTCCCGTGCTGTCTCCTTTCCACCGTCGGCGCTGCTTTCCAGCCGATCGACCAACGCCGCCGCTGCCCCCCAGCCGGCGACCTCTCCTCCTCGCTTTCCCGTCTCGCTCGAGCGAGAAGGATCACTGGCGCCGTCTCCCTGCCAACGGACCACCCCTTCATCGTTGAGACTCTCGGCGACGCTGCCGTAACTTCTTTACCACCGTGCCCCCCCTGGGTCGCAGCCGTAGCCGCCGGTTCCCCCCCTCTTCACGGTGACCGAAACAGGGCAACTCACCGCTGCTGCCCTTATTTCCAACCACGACTCCACCAGTCGCGCCTCCTCCAACACTCCTCTTTCCCTCGAGTGCCGTTGCCGCCCAGCCGACCCATCACTGCTATGGGCCATCGTGCGACGATCGCCGCTCGCCTCCCAGCTGCCGCCGTCCACCTTGCTCTACATCTAATTGAAACAGAGCACACTTACTCTACCCTTATTTCAGCCGCGCCACACCTTACTCTGCATCTAACCGAAACAGAGCACACTTGCTCTGCTCTTGTTTCAGCCGCGCCACAATCGCGTGGGTTCCCTTGCTGCTGCCGGCTGTCGCCACCGTCGCTGCTACTGCCCAGCTACTATGCAGATACCCTTGACTAGACATCAGAAACAAGAACTGGGGATTACCAACTTGCAATCGTACGCAATGGCTACCGATAACTCAGTGAAGGCACAAATGGAAGCGTTGGAAACCAGAATTGAAAATCGGCTATAAGAAACTCTTAATGATTTCAAAAAGATCTTGTTAGAGCACTTTAGCGGGTTTCAACAAGATGGAAGCTCAAGTTCTACGCTGAACAGATCGAGAGATACAGGAAAAGGGCCCCAGGATGGTGACACACACTACCCACGTATCAAGGTAGAATTTTCACGATGGGAAGATGGGGATCCGACCAGTTGGATCTCTAGGGCAGAAAATTTTTTTTGTTTTCACAGAACTCCAAAATAATCCAAGGTAGAAGTGGCCTCAATCCAGCTCGATGGAGATGCAATCCAGTGGTATGATTGGTACGAAACTTGCCATGGAATTCCTTTGTGGGAGTAGTTTAAAAGAGGACTTCTTGTTCGCTTTGGCCCATCCGAATATGAGAATGTTGATGGCCAACTCGCCAAAATTCGTCAGACTTCTACAGTGTTGGAATATCAGAGTAGATTTGAAAGATTGTCTAACCAAGCTAGATATTGGTCTGAACAACAACTTCTGGGTACATTTATTGAAGGGCTTATTCCCGAGATCCGATGTGAGGTTAAGGCTCGTCAACCTCGCACTATGATGGCTGCGATTTCATTTGCACGCCTACATAAAGAAAAAATCAGTGTGGAATATCGTCGAAATAGAGGTGCCAATAAACAGGTGATTAGCAGGCAACCTACCTCATCTACTCCTAGTCGAAACTATAACACTAGCAAACTAACCCGAGAAGAACTCAAAGAAAGGTTAGCGAAGGGTTTGTGCTGGCATTGCGGTGAAAAGTGGAGTAAGGAGCATCGATGCAAACAAGGAAAACTTTTAATGATTGAATCGATCGAGGAGGAATCAGAAGTAGAAGTATCAGATTCCGATCATGAAGAAGTGGAAACTAATGATGATGTTGAAGCCGTCACACATACAGTGCATGCATTGGCTGGCTACTCTAATCCACAAACTATGAAAATTGGAGAAACTCTAAAATACCAGTCTATCACTATTTTGATTGATACGGGTAGCACTAATAATTTTATGGATAGAAAAATTGCAGCCCGATTAGCTTACCACATCAAATGTTGTGACAAATTTGAAGTCAAGGTCGCCGATGGACGGATTTTAACTTGTGACAGCAAGTGCTCAAAGATAAAACTAATTTTGCAAGGTCAAGAATTATTTGTGGATTTCTTTTTATTACCCTTGGAGGACTATGAAGTGGTGCTTGGAATTGAATGGCTATCAACCCTAGGTGATGTCTCCTGGAATTTTTCTAAACTGATTATGAAGTTTTTTATTAATGGAAGACAGGTGACTCTCAAAGGAAGACGTGGAGGTAAGGTTACAACTATCACTAGCCATCGGATGGAGCGGGTCCTTCGGAAGACACACACCGGATTTTTGGTGCAATTGCATAACATTAAAAAGAAATGACAGTGGACATTCCGGTTGGAAATATTGAATCATTGCTAACAGAGTTTGCGGATATATTTACAGAGCCACACGGACTTCCACCTCTTAGATGTCATGATCATCGGATCCCACTATTACCCGAGAAGGCACAAACCAATGTCCGACCGTATAGATATCCACATTTCCAAAAGGCAGAGATAGAGAGGATTGTCATAGAGATGCTCAAAACAGGAGTTATACGAGCTAGTGTTAGCCCATATTCTTCCCCAGTCTTACTAGTCAGAAAGACGGATGGCTCATGGCGGATGTGTGTCGACTATCGAGCACTTAACAACATTACAGTGAAAGATAAATATCCTATTCCAGTAGTGGATGAACTATTGGACGAATTAGGAGGAGCACAGGTCTTCACTAAATTGGACCTACGATCGGGCTATCATCAAATCAGAGTACATGAAAGGGATGTTCAGAAAACTACCTTCAGGACACATAATGGCCATTATGAGTTTCTAGTAATGCCTTTTGGGTTAACCAATGCGCCCTCTACTTTCCAGAGTTTAATGAATGATATATTTCGGGCTCATCTCCGTAAGTTTGTTTTGGTTTTCTTTGATGATATTTTAATATACAGTCATTCCCTAGAAAGTCATTTATTACATTTATGAATTGTCTTTAATATTCTTCGTGAGCATGGTCTTTTTGTCAAGAAATCCAAGTGCAGTTTTGGTCAACCTGAGGTTGAGTATCTCGGCCATATCATATCTCAAAAGGGTGTTGCAATTGATCCTTCAAAAATCTAAGTGATGATAGACTGGCCAATTCCAAAGTCAATCAAAGCTTTAAGGGGGTTCTTGGGACTAACCGGCTATTATCGAAAGTTTGTGAAGAATTATGGCAAAATTAGTGCCCCCTTGACGTCACTTTTAAAGAAAAATGCATTCAGATGGTTAGAAGAGGCAACTCAGGCATTTCAATTCTTGAAAACTGCAATGTCTACTACACCCGTGCTGGCTTTACCCGATTTTAACAAGATGTTTGTGATTGAATCTGATGCTTCTGGAGCTGGAATAGGGGCTGTATTAATGCAGGAAGGTCGGCCTATCGCTTATGCTAGTAAGGCTCTTTCCCCTTCCCATTTGAGTTTATCTATTTATGACAAGGAGATGCTAGCCATAATACATGCAGTCACAAAGTGGAGACCCTACCTAATTGGTCGACGGTTTCAAATACGCACTAATCACAAAAGCCTCAAATATTTTCTAGAGCAAAAGATTTCTTCTCCAGAGCAATAGAAATGGGTCACAAAGCTATTGGGATTCGATTACGAGATCATTTATAAAAAGGGGAGTGAGAATTTAGTAGCAGATGCCCTCTCACGCCTTCCAGAACAAGTTGAACTAGTAGCTATTTCTATTCCTATTTGCGAGACTTTGGAAGTTATCAGAAGGGAATGGTCAAATAATCTTGAGATCCAAAACATCATTAAAAAATTAGAAGAAGCCCCAAGTTTTGTCTCAAATTATAGTTGGGATTCGGTGGACTTGCGCTATAAAAGCCGAATAGTGGTTGCCCCACATTCTTCTTGCCAAGCAATAATTCTGAAGGAGTTCCATTCATCACCAATTGCTGGTCACTCGGGATTTCTCCGCACTTATAAGCGAGTTCGATAACTTTTTTACTGGAAAGGTATAAAAAATTTTATCAAGAAATTTGTTACTGAATATGATATTTGCCAACGTCACAAAAGTGAGACAGTAGCCACCCCAGGCTTACTACAATCCCTCCCTATTCCTGATGCTACTTGGACCGACATATCTATGGATTTCATTGACAGTCTCCCATCATCTCAAGGAAAGCGTACTATACTTGTAGTTGTGGATAGACTTACAATGTATGCTTATTTCTATGCTTTACGACATCCTTATACTGCTGCAAGTGTTACTCGTATTTTTGTGGAAAACATAGCTAAATTGCATGGGAGTCCTCGTTCCATTGTTAGTGACAGAGACAAGATTTTTACTAGCTCCTTCTGGACAGAACTTTTTCGTTTACAAGGTACTCAGTTGAATATGAGCACTGCTTATCATCTACAAATAGATGGGCAAACTGAAGTGGTCAATAGGTGCCTAGAAAATTACCTCCGATGCTTTACTAGCGACAAGCCGAAGGAATGGGTCAAATGGCTTCCCTGGGCAGAGTGATGGTATAATACCTCTTACCATTCTTCTATTAAAATGACTCCATTTGAAGCAGTTTATGGCCAACCCCCACCTACAATTACAAAGTATGTACCAGGTTCTTCTAAAGTTGATCAAGTGGACAAGGAATTGATGGATAGAAATAAGATTATTCAGCTTTTAAAGGATAACCTCACAACCGCACAAGCAAGAATGAAACAACAAGCTGATAAACACCGAAGTGAACGAGAATTTACTATAGGTGATTGGGTTTTCCTTCATCTTCAACCCTACAAGCAAACTTCCATAAAGGTCTGATCTTCCATGAAGTTATCTCCTCGGTTTTTTGGACCTTATAAGGTATTAGAACGCATTGGACCAGTGGCCTACCGCTTGGATTTGCCTGCTAGCTCTAAACTACATCCAGTCTTTCATGTTGCATGCCTTAAAAGGAAATTGGGTGAAGATGCAATAGTGTAGTGTCACTTGCCAGACACTTCTACTACTGGGGAAGTTCAAACTCAACCACAAGTCATACTTGATCGACGAGTTGTAATGTACCGCAGACATCCTATAACTGAAGTGCTGGTGCAATGGGCCAACTTACCAAAGGAAGATGCCACTTGGGAGTCCTACAACATGCTAAAGGAGAAGTTTCCAGAATTTGCTGCTGCTCAGCCTTACGGACAAGGCTGAATTGAAGGAGGCGGGATTGTTAGGATCCTTTTATTTTTCCTATGCTTTCCTTTTATTTTCTGTGTATTTATTAAGTCTATTTAGTTTAGCTAAAGTCAGAACTCTATAAATAGAGATGTAACTGCTTCTTTTTTATCATCTATGAAAAATACTATTTTTGTCTTTGACAAACCCTAGGAGGTCGATCCCCTCGAAGCGATCAAGGAGGGTCGATCCCCTCGAAGCGATCAAGGAGGCCGATCCCCTCGAAGTGATTATCCCCTTTCTCTTCTTCTTTTTTACGATAAAACTTTAGGGTCTTATCACTCCTTTTAACAGGCTCAGGAGAGAACCTTCACAAGTTTCACACCTCTCTTAAAATAAACTCTAAACTCTAAGAGGTGGAGGGGAACACTCAATACTTTTCAAGCTTTTTCAACTCTTTTTGGTCTAAGATTCTTTCCCCCTTTCTACCTAATTCTTACTGCCCTAAGTAGGAAAGAGTGAGGTATTTGTAGGCCCCAAATGGATTCAAATTTGGAGCCCAAAATTTAAATCTCCGAGATTTCAGGGTACGGGCGGTACCACCACCTGCACTGGGTGGTACCATCACCTACACTAGGTGGTACCATAGCCTACAGCCTGAAACTGGGTGGTACCACTGCATGATAGCCTCGAAGATCGAGTTTTTCAAGTTTTTGTTAGGACTCTAGCTTGGAGAGTCCTAATTGAGAGGGACATTCATGTAAAAATGTTAGGACTCTAGCTAGGAGAGTCCTAATTGAGAGGGACATTCTATTAGGACTCTAGCTAGGAGAGTCCTAATTGTGAGGGGCATTCATGTAGGAGGTTTTTTCTTAGAGAAGAATTAGGAGTTATAAGGGAATAGGAGTCTTGAGTAGGAGTCCTATTATGAGTTGGTTAGAAGTAAGAGTCTTAAGTAGGAGTCCTATTAGGAGTTAGGGTTTAGAAGCCCTATAAATAGCCATGTATTCCTTCTCTTTTGGAAAGCAATAGATGAATCTTTTTTGCAGCCTTTGAGCAGCAACTTGGAGGGAGGAACCCCTATAGAGTTCCAAGGAGGCCGGTCCCCTAAAGAGATCAACCCCAAGTTTAGAATCTGCAAGGGTTCTAACACCTGGTATCAGAGCAGCGTTCTTGGCATCTCGCTGCCCTTCCACAACCATCCATCAACCCTCTACAACCATCCAAAGCAATTCCCACAATTGCTTAAAAAATCGTCACCGAATTCCGTCATCATCTCCACCACCACGGATCATCCTTTGATCTCCCCGTGAATTGCAACAGGTTCTGGTTTCCTACCTTACTGCTGCTGCAATTTAGTTATCCTTATTCAAAAATCCAAAAAAAAAAAAAAATCATTCCTATATTGCTGCATAAACTTTTCGTCACAAAGTTTTCATCTCTACGACGAAAGATACATTGCAGAATTCTAGCCGCATAGCACCATCTGTTTGATCTTGCTACTGTGCTTTTTCTATCCAAATTTCTACGAAATTTTTATGACATCTTTGACACTTCTTAACAGTGGATTTCCCTTTGGTTTCATCAAAAAATTCTCAATATAAACTACTGATCTTTTATGTCCAATCTGCTGCACTTGAATTGCAGAATTCAAGCCGCATAGCACCATCTGTTTGATCTTGCTACTGTGCTTTTTCTATCCAAATTTCTACGAAATTTTTATGACATCTTTGACACTTCCTAACAGTAGATTTTCCTTTAGTTTCATCGAAAAATTCTCAATATAAACTACTGATCTTTTATGTCCAATCTGCTGCACTTGAAAATCTATGCTGCAGAAAATTTCAGCTGCATATCGTTGCCTTAACCCATCTATTTGCAATCTTTTTTGAATGAAATTTCTTATACACTTCATAGATCATCTTGGCTTCCATCTAAGATTGATCTATTAAGAAATTCATCTCTAAAAATGATTTTATGTTGCTGCAAATTTTCATCGTATCCTGCTGAAATTTTTCGACGATAATTCTGCAATTGCAACTTGCACCAATTTCCTTGCTGTTATACTGCCGAAATTTTCTTGATTAAATTAGAAATCCTTGCTGTCATATAAACTATGATTTTGCTATCAATTCCCTCCTCAATTCTCTCAAGTTTTTGGTGGAAATTTCGTCGAGAAACCGTTGTTTCTTCGACGACAATTCTACTCTTACAAGACAGCACATACTTGCTGCAACTTCCACGGATTTCTATCAAACCTTTGCTACCATCTACCACAGATCCAAAACTTTCAACCACAGCCCTAAAACTCTACTAAACCACACCTTCAAACTGCACCCAAAACTGTCACAAAACAAGCCTAAATCGTAGCCTACATCCACCAATCCACCAACCCTTTTGACCATCACTTCTCTCAACCTATACATGCCTTTAACCTAACAACAAAAGAGAGATCTTAACATCATAGATTTGGAGGCATATATTATGGCATCTAAGGAGGTAATCAATGCTAAATTCGAAGCCTTGGAGGCGCGAATGGAGGATAAGATTCGGATGCTCTTTACCGAACTCAGATTGGGCCGACCACTAAGACCGAAGAAATCATATCAAGGAGAGAGCTTTGCCCAATCACACCAAGCCCAAAGAGATGACTTCCAAGGGAGGGTAGGCTCTATGACCAACCCCAACTATCCATGCATGAGAGTGGACTTCCCTAGATGGGAAGAAAGAGAACCGATTGGTTGGATCTCGCGCGCGGAGCCATATTTTCGGTACCACAAAACCGCGGATGTATCTATGGTGAAAATTGCAGCTATACATCTTGAAGGGGATGCTATACAGTGGTTTGACTGGTTTGAACATACTTATGGAGTCCTTTCATGGCAACAATTCAAAGGACTGCTGATTCGCTTCAGACCAACCGATTACGAGAATATTGACGAACAACTAGCAAAGATCCAACAAACCTCCACCATTCAGGAGTACCAAACCAGGTTTGAAAGGTTATCTAATCAAACTCATGATTGGTCTCAAAAACAGCTATTGTGGACCTTCATTGAGGGCTTGAAGCCGGAGATCCGAGGAGAAGTTAAAGCGCGACAACCGTATACGCTTGTGGCAGCCATCTCTTTCGCACGACATCAAGAGGAGCAATTGAACCATGAAGCTCGGAGGACTAGGGTCTCTCCTCAACCAGTAATATTGAAGCCCTTAGCCCCCCCTACTATCGACCAAGTCCCTACACTAAAGAGGTTAACAAGAGAAGAGCTTCGGGAGCGATATGCGAAGGGGTTATGTTGGCATTGTGACGAGCCGTGGAGCCGTGAGCATCGCTGTAGTAAAGGGGGACTTCTTATGATTGAACCGATAGAAGAAAAGGTCATTGAACATCCAAAAGAGAGCCTTGAACATAAAGAAGAAGATGCAGAAGAAGAGCCACAACCGACCGAAGTTACGGTACATACACTAGCTAGCTACTCAAACCCGCAAACGATGAAAATTGGAGGCCTTCTCAAACAACAACCAATCACTGTTCTCATCGACACGGGCAGTACTACTAACTTCCTAAATAGTAAGCTTGCTGTTCGGATATCATTACCTATCGAGAATCGCTGTAGGTTTGATGTTAAGGTCACCGACGGACGGATTTTGAATTGTGATCATAGGCGCTTGCAGGAGAAACTATTGCTGCAGGACCAAGAGATAATTGCAGATTTCTTCCTTCTCCCTCTTAACAATCATGAGGCCATGCTCAGAATTAAATGGTTGATGACATTAGGTGATATTTCTTGGAATTTTATGAAACTAATTAAGAAATTTTACAGTAAGGAGAAACAGGTGACATTGCACGGGAAACGTAGGGGCGACATAACAACGATTTGCACAAAACAAATGGAGAATGTTTTGCATAAAGCATGTAGCGGCTTTTTGGTACAACTTGAGCAGCAAACTAAGGGAGAGCCAACAGAATTTGAAGATCCAAATCTACTTCCTTTGCTTGCTGAATTTTCAAATATATTTGACGAACCGCGCAACCTACCTCTTACCTGTCGGCATGATCATTGTATAATGATTCTTCTAGAAAAATCTTCAGCAAATGCTCAGCCATATCAGTATCCACATCTCCAGAAGGATGAAATAGAAAGGATTATAAAAGAGATGCTCGAAACAGGAGTTATTCGGCCAAGTTGCAACCTCTACTCTTTGCCGGTGCTACTTGTACGCAAGAAGGACGGAACAATGCGAATATGTGTTGATTACCGAGCTCTCAATGGCATAATCATCAAGGATAAATACTTTATTCCAATAGTAGATGAATTGCTAGATGAAAGGGAGCACAAATCTTTACAAAGCTGGACCTTTGATCCGGGTATCATCAAATACGAGCATGCGAAGAAGACATACGGAAAACCACCTTTTGAACACACAACAACCACGAATTTTTGCTTTCTTCAACAAAACGTGGAATATCTTGGGCATATCATATCAAAGGAAGGTGTGGCAGTGGACCCCATCAAAATTGGAGCAATGCAAAACTGGCCGACCTCGAGAAACATAAAATTGCTACATGGCTTTCTGGGTTTAACAGGCTACTACCGCAAGTTCGTGAAAAACTATGGAAAGATCAGTGCACCACTTACTTTCTTACTAGAAAAAGATGTCTTCCAATGGTTGGACAAAGCCTCCGCTGCCTTCGACAAACTTAAGGCAGCCATGACGACGACGCCGGTGCTAACACTACCAGATTTCAACCGACCCTTCATTATTGAGGCCGACACATCTGGAGTCAGAATTGGAGCCATTCTCATGCAAGATGGTTGACCACTCACATACACTAGCAAGGCATTATCTCCCTTCGATCAAAATATGTCAACATATGATAAGGAGATGCTCGCCATTGTGCGCGCAGCAACGAGGTGGAGATTGTACTTGATCAGGCGATACTTTCAAATCAAGACCGACCATAAAAGCCTAAAATATCTCTTAGAGCAGAAGATATCTTCCCCTGAGCAGCAAAAATGGGTAACAAAACTTCTTGGATTTGATTTTGAAATAACTTACAAAAAGGGGAAAGAGAATGTTCTTGCAGATGCGCTTTTGCAGCTACCCGAGCAAGTTGAAGTTTCGACCGTTTCACTTCCGACCAGCGACTTCCTTGAGGATATTAAGATGGAATGGCAGGAAGATTCAAATACTAGTAAGATTATAAAAAAATTGGAGGAAGCACCGAGCCCCATGGCTCATTACAATTGGGACTCAAAAGAATTACACTATAAGGGACGCATTGTGCTTGTGACAAATTCTACTTGCATCTTCAATAGCAGATTTTGGACAAAGTTATTCTATATGCAGGGTACTAAATTGAAAAGGAGTACGACATATCACCCACAAACCAACAGCCAACCGGAAGTTTTAAACAAGTGCTTGGAGACAGCCCAAAGCCACCCACCAAATATGACTACCCAAAGAGAACTCCAGACCCAGCCAAGTGCCATTATTGATCAACGGATCGTGACTCGACGACGACGACCCACTAATGAAGTGCTAATACAGTGGGCGAACCTACCAAAAGAAGATGCCACTTGGGAGAACTATGATGACTTGAAGATCAAATTCCCAGAATTCATGAATCATCAGCCTCGAGGACAAGGCTGATTTGAAGAGGGCGGGTCTGTTAGGACTCTAGCTTGGAGAGTCCTAATTGAGAGGGACATTCATGTAAAAATGTTAGGACTCTAGCTAGGAGAGTCCTAATTGAGAGGGACATTCTGTTAGGACTCTAGCTAGGAGAGTCCTAATTGTGAGGGGCATTCATGTAGGAGGTTTTTTCTTAGAGAAGAATTAGGAGTTATAAGGGAATAGGAGTCTTGAGTATGAGTCCTATTAGGAGTTGGTTAGAAGTAAGAGTCTTAAGTAGGAGTCCTATTAGGAGTTAGGGTTTAGAAGCCCTATAAATAGCCATGTATTCCTTCTCTTTTGGAAAGCAATAGATGAATCTTTTTTGCAGCCTTTGAGCAGCAACTTGGAGGGAGGAACCCCTATAGAGTTCCAAGGAGGCCGATCCCCTAAAGAGATCAACCCCAAGTTTAGAATCTGCAAGGGTTCTAACAGTTTTCCAACTCACAAGAGGTTCTACCGCTAATTCTGAAGGTGCCACCGCTTGGCCCAATATTTGGGTCAATGAATAGGCCTCCCAATAAGCCCAAATCACTCCCAATTTAGGCTCAATTGGCCCCGAATTGAGTTGCCATTGTTTCACCCCAATACCACTTAATTAGACCTAAAACCTATTGAATCTCGGATTTTGATGATAAAATCAATTGATGGGTTATTTGATCTAATCCATATTATTGAGTTAAGTATGTAGGATTAACTACGATAACCAGAAAACACAAAGCGAGAATACCGGAGTCAAGTTCGATGGACGTTTAAGAGTCCGAAGAATCGTCGGAGATGCTGCCAGAACCAACCGAGAAGAAATCGGGAACCTGTCGAAATTTTCAGAAGTTCGCCGAAGAGATCGTCGGAGGTTCACGGAGATCACCGAGAAGGCTCGGCTACTCATTAAAGTCATCACAAGTTCGGGAGCTTGCTAGAAGCCCGTCGGCAGAAAGTTCGTCGGAAAGCTCGCCAGAACAAGACTCGACGTTCGCGGTTGAAAATTTGCTTAGGATGTGTTTTGGTTATGTAGTCCACTTGTAATTAGGATTAGGATTAAGAGATAATCCTATATCCTGGTTAGGGGCCAACTGGGCCCAAAGTCAGAGTTGGTTTAGGCTAAAAATTAAGCTAAACCAGCGAACTAGAGAGCCAAGATTGAAGCCCAACTAGTGTCTGAAAACACTGTAGTCGGGCTGAAAACACTGTAGGCGGTGGCACCGCCCAGCACCCGAGTGCTGGGCGGTGACACCTCCTTGGCTGGGCGGTTGCACCGTCCAGCACCCGAGAGCTGGGCGGTGGCACCTCCAGCACCGGGAACCCTAAGAGAATTCAAATTTTGGAGCCCAAAATTTGAATCCTCTTTTGGCCTATAAATACCCCTCAAATCTCAGCTGAGGTTACAACTTTTGAGAAGCATTTTGATTGAGAGAAAAGTCTTAGAAAGTCTTAGCAAGTCTTGTTTTCAATTTGCTAGAGAGTTCTCCTCCTTCTTTTTTATTGAAAATTTGTAAGAGGTTGAGCTGCTTGTAAAAGGTTGTAAGAGGGGTGTTTACCCTTCCATTTCAAGAGACTTGCTAGTGGAAGGTGGGAGCCTCATCGAAGAGGGGCCTCGCAAGTGGAGTAGGTCATTTGACCGAACCACTCTAAAAATCGGCGTAATCTCTGGTTTGCTTTTTATTATTGTCATTTACATTACTGCAAATCTTCTTACTGCTTTAGTTCCTTATTACTCTTGCTGCGCAACTTTAAGAATATGCCTTCAAGTTAAATTTCTCAAGTTTCGTTCTTAACGTACGAAAGATTTTGTTAAAATCGAAGTTTTAATCCGCTGCACTAATTCACCCCCCCCCCCCCTCTTAGTGCCGCTCCGATCCTAACAAGTGGTATCAGAGCAAGGTTATCTCTCATATTTGGTTTAATACCCAAGAGAGATGGCTTACTCCGGCATGCAAGAGGGCCATTCTATTGCACGACCACCTTTGTTTAATGGGTCGGATTACACATATTGGAAGACTCGCATGAGAATCTTCCTCATTTCTATGGACTTTGAGCTTTGGTCTATTGTCGAGAATGGATTTCAAAAATCTTCTCTTCCGATGAGCGAATGGGATGAATCGAAGAAGAAGGTTTTTGCTTTAAATGCAAAGGCTATGAATGCCTTGTTTTGTGCACTAGACAAAAACGAATTTAATCATGTTTCAATGTGTGATTCGGCTTTTGATATTTGGAGAACTCTTGAGGTCACTCATGAAGGCACTAGCCGAGTGAAAGAGTCCAAAATCAACATCCTTGTGCACTCTTACGAACTTTTCCGAATGAAACCAAGTGAGTCCATCGGAGACATGTACACCCAGTTTACGGATGTCATCAATGGACTCAAAGCTCTTGGTAAAGATTTTACTAACTTTGAACTAGTAACTAAAATCTTAAGATCCCTCCCTAAAAGTTGGGATCCAAAAGTTACGGCCATTCAAGAGGCCAAAGACCTTAAAGCATTCACTCTTGAAGAACTCATTGGGTCTCTAATGACCTACGAAATGACATGTCAAGCTCATGACGAGCTCGAGAACCCCCTTCCAAAGAACAGGAAGGATATGGCACTCAAATCACAAGAAGACCACTTGAAAGGAACATCAAGTGATGAGGACAGTGACAATGACATTGCACTTTTGACTCAAAAATTTTAAAAATATTTAAGAAAGAACAGATTTAAAAATAATACAAAAAATAAAATTGAACAAAAGAAGGACCAAGTGATTTGCTATGAATGCAAAAAACCGGGACACTATAAGAACGATTGTCCTCAAGCCAAAAAGAGAACATCAAAGAAGAAGGCATTCAAGGCAACGTGGGATGATTCAAGCGCATCCGAAGAAGAGGAGTCCAACACCGAGCAAGTTGCTCATTACGCGCTAATGGCGTTAGGAGAAGAGGTATGTGATTTATTTAATGAAGATTTATCTTTTGAAGAACTATCTATCGCTTTTCATGAATTATTTGATGAATGTAGAACTGTTAGCAAGAAGTTAAGTATCTTAAAGAAAGAGCATGCTTTGCTACGAGATAAGTTTGATAGTCTTCAAACTCCTCCATGCTCTAAGTGTGAGCACTTAGAAGCAATAAAAAATGAAAATTTGCTTCTTAAGGAAACCTTAAACAAGTTTAAGGTTGGTAGCAAAGGATTAGATATGATCCTTGCACACAAGGGTCACATCGCAAATAGAAATGGAATTGGATTTGTAAAAGGATTACATCAAAATCCTACCACTTTCATAAAAGGACCTACATTACATGTTTCCTCTTATATGAAATGCAACTTTTGTTGCAAATCCGGACATATTGCCTACAAATGCCCATTTAGGAAAATTAATTCACAAAAATTAATATGGGTTCCTAAAGGAACTATAAAGAATTCAATCATAAATAACAAAGTTAGTGGGTCAATTTTTGAGGCACCCAAAATCAAATGGGTACCTAAAAATCATCCTCTTTTGTAGACAAACCCACAAGCTAGGAGCAAGAGATGGTATCTCGATAGTGGATGCTCAAGACATATGACTGGAGATCCATCTTATTTCTCTATGCTCACTAGCAAAGAAGAAGGGTACGTTACCTTCGGAGACAACAACAAGGGCAAAATCATTGGCAAGGGAACTATTGGTAACAAATTTAATTTTTCCATTGATGATGTCTTACTAGTTGATGGATTGAAACATAATCTCTTGAGTATTAGTCAACTATGCGATAAAGGTTACATCGTTAGATTTGAATCAAATATGTGCATTATTGAAAAACCAAATCATAACATGACTATGATTGCTTTAAAACAAAATAATGTCTATACCATCAATCTTGATGAACTAAGTAATGAAATGTGCTTCTCCGCCGTAAATGATGATGCTTGGCTTTGGCATAGGAGATTAGGCCATGCAAGCATGAAAACAATATCTAAGATCTCATCTCAAGAATTAGTACGAGGAATTCCAAATATAAAGTTTATTAAGGACAAAGTATGCGATGCATGTCAACTAGGCAAACAAATAAAAACAAGCTTCAAACCAAAAAATCAAATTAGCACTACTAGGCCATTACAATTGATCCATTTGGACTTATTTGGACCAATTGATACAACAAGTCTAGGTGGAAGCAAATATGCTTTTGTGATTGTGGATGACTACTCTAGATACACTTGGACCTATTTCTTAGCTCACAAAAGTGATTGCTTCAAGTGTTTCTCTAAATTTTGTAAACTCACTCAAAACGAAAAAGGCTTCATGATTTCATCAATTCGGAGTGATCACGGTGGTGAATTCCAAAACCGTGACTTTCAAAATTTTTGCGAAAGTAATGGGTACAATCACAACTTCTCAACTCCAGGAAATCCTCAACAAAATGGAGTAGTTGAAAGGAAAAATAGAAACCTACAAGAAATGGCAAGAACTATGTTGAATGAACATAGTTTACCTAAGTACTTTTGGGCCGAAGCCGTAAATACGGCTTGCTACATCATGAATAGAGTCCTAATAAGACCATCCTTATCCAAAACTCCCTATGAATTATGAAATAACAAAAAACCAAACATCTCCTATTTTAAAGTTTTTGGTTGTAAATGCTTTATTTTAAATGAAAGGGATGCTTTAGGAAAATTTGATGCTAAATCCGATGAAAGCATCTTTCTTGGTTACTCTTCCGTTTCTAAAGCTTTTCGGGTTTTTAATAAAAGAACTTTAGTAATTGAAGAGTCTATTCATGTAGTTTTTAATGAAATTTCCGATTTAAAGAAAAATGATTTTGATGATGATCTTGGTTTTGAAAATTTGAATTTAAATGAACCCTCTCCTCAAAATAGCCATTTGAATGCATCTTCTTCCGAAATTTCTTTACCAAAAGAATGGAAGTATGTAGATGCTCATCCAAAAGAGCAAATTATAGGAGTTACATCAAAAGGGGTTCAAACTCGTTCTTCTTTCAAAAATTTCTGTGCTAACGCCGCTTTCCTTTCTCAAATTGAACCTAAATGCATTGACGAAGCCTTAAAAGATGATTTTTGGATCATTGCAATGCAAGAAGAATTGAACCAATTTGAGAGGAATGAGGTATGGAAGCTTGTTCCTAGACCAAGTGACCACTTAGTCATAGGTACTAAGTGGGTCTTTAGAAACAAGCAAGACGAAAATGGTATTATGGTTAGAAACAAGGCTAGATTAGTGGCCAAAGGTTTCAACCAAGAAGAAGGTATCGATTACGAAGAAACCTTCGCTCCCGTGGCTCGATTAGAAGCCATAAGGATGCTCCTTGCCTATGCTAGTAGTAATAATTTTAAACTATTTCAAATGGATGTTAAAAGTGCTTTCTTGAATGGTTTTATTTCCGAAGAAGTATTTGTCGAACAACCTCCCGGATTTGAAAATTCTCTTCTTCCTAATCATGTATTCAAATTGACTAAAGCTCTCTATGGCTTAAAACAAGCTCCTAGAGCTTGGTATGAAAGGCTTAGTTCCTTTCTTATTTTAAATAATTTTACCAAAGGCAAGGTTGATACTACATTATTTATTAAACATTTTGAAAATAATTTTCTTATTGTGCAAATTTATGTTGACGATATTGTGTTTGGCTCTTCGGATGAATCACTATGTGAATCATTTGCCAAATGTATGAGTCTTGAATTTGAAATGAGTTTAATGGGTGAATTAACTTTCTTTTTGGGATTACAAATCAAACAACTTAGTGATAGTATATTTCTTAACCAATCTAAATATACATTAGAATTGTTAAAACGATTTAACATGGATAATTCAAAAGCAATAAACACCCCTATGAGTACTGCGACTAAGTTAGATATGGATGAAAATGGTGAAAGTTTCGATCAAAAAACATATAGGGGAATGATAGGTAGTCTACTCTAACTCACTGTGACTAGACCGGATATTATGTTTAGTGTAGGACTTTGCGCTAGGTTTCAATCTAATCCTAAATTATCTCATCTTAAGAGTGTTAAAAGAATATTTAGGTATCTTAAAGGAACTCCAAATTTAGGATTGTGGTATCCAAAATCTGAAAAATTCGATCTAATAGCTTATGCAGATGCCGATTTTGGCGGATGCAGGATAGATAGAAAAAGTACATCCGGAACATGCCAATTTTTAGGACATGCACTTGTTTCTTGGACTTCCAAGAAACAAAATTCAGTTGCACTATCTACGGCGGAAGCCGAATACATTGCTGCAAGTGCATGTTGTGCACAAGTCATTTGGATGAAAAATACATTAGAAGACTATGGAATTCACTTTAAAAATATTCCCATAAAATGTGATAATACTAGTGCCATATGTCTTACTAAAAATCCAATTCAGCATTCTAGAACTAAGCACATCGACGTTAGGCATCATTTCATACGCGATCATGTCCTTAACAATAATGTTGTTCTAGAATTCATTGACACAAAGCATCAATTAGCAGATATATTCACAAAAGCCTTGAATGAAGACCAATTTGAATTCATTAGAAGGGAATTAGGTATGTTAAATTGTCCCTAAACAATAAACTTGTTTGATTGGATTTTCCGTAAAGTTTTTCATCTTCTTTCCATCTCTCATTCTCCTTCAAATTCCATATGACATGTTGTGAAATCTCGAAATCGACTTTGATGACTTGATTATGAATTTCAAGTTAGCGATTTGATTTAAATAAGTTTTATCTAAATCATAATCTTGATCTTGCAAAATTGGAATCACAAATAATATCTTTTGGCATTCATGAATTGATACTTACAAATATGAAAGTATTGGCATTCATGACTTGAATTTGATTGAAACATTGTATGCTTAAATTAATCATTCTCCTATGTTTCAAAAATTCTTTAAATGCCTTATGTGATGATTAAAAAGTAATGTTGAGATTTTTATGAATTTGACGATTTGAATGAGTTTGTATTCGAATTATGATCTTGACTTCGTGAAATTACTACTTGAATTTTTTTTTATCCCAATCTCTCTCTTATACATCTACAATTTCTGTTATTCATAGAAAGAAGAGATTAGATAATATGAATGCATGCTGAATTTTCCTCTAAAATGAACTCTGCGTAAATATTTTTGCATACTTAATTTTCAATGATAAAATCGTTGTATGACAAAATATGTGCTTCAAGTCTCATTTTCCTTTTTGTTGATGACAAAGGGGGAGAAAAGTGATGACTTATATCATTCTTAATAGCATGACAAAATATGAATTGCAAAATCCTTGAGAAAAGTGATCGATCGATGATTATCTTATATGCCTTGCAAAATCATTGAAAATATCATAAGATTGATTGATCATATTGAATGCATGTCTAAAATGTATAATCATGTAATTCAAGTTGAAAATCTTTATCTCTTGTCATAGTAAAATTTGTCTCTTATCTTTCGACTTGAAAAAGATTTTCATCAAAGTTTCGCATTTACATTATGCTTAATGAGAATAACGATAAGTTCTACGGTTAGAGCTTATCGGTTTATACTTGAATTCAATGATGAAATTCATGTGTTTTATCTTCTCATAATATGGCATATAGATAGGGGGAGTTACGTTTAACTCCGTCATCAATTGATTGTCATCATCAAAAAGGGGGAGATTGTTGAATCTCGGATTTTGATGATAAAATCAATTGATGGGTTATTTAATCTAATCCATATTATTGAGTTAAGTGTGCAGGATTAACTACGATAACCAGAAAACACAAAGCGAGAATACCGGAGTCAAGTTCGATGGACGTTTAAGAGTCCGAAGAATCGTCGGAGATGCTGCCAGAACCAACCGAGAAGAAATCGGGAACCTGTCGAAATTTTCGGAAGTTCGCCGAAGAGATCGTCGGAGGTTCACGGAGATCATCGAGAAGGCTCGGCTACTCATTAAAGTCATCACAAGTTCGGGAGCTTGCTAGAAGCCCGTCGGCAGAAAGTTCGTCGGAAAGCTCGCTAGAACAAGACTCGATGTTCGCGGTTGAAAATTTGCTTAGGATGTGTTTTGGTTATGTAGTCCACTTGTAATTAGGATTAGGATTAAGAGATAATCCTATATCCTGGTTAGGGGCCAATTGGGCCCAAAGTCAGAGTTGGTTTAGGCTAAAAATTAAGCTAAACCAGCGAACTAGAGAGCCAAGATTGAAGCCCAACTAGTGGCTGAAAACACTGTAGTCAGGCTGAAAACACTATAGGCGGTGGCACCGCCTAGTTGGACACCTCTTTATATGTCATGACCCGAGTTTGATGAGCCAACTGGCCAATAACTCCATTTTGGTCTTTCAACCACGGACCAAAATGCTTAAGCGGGAGTTAATGTAGTACACTCATCAGGCCCTTATAAGCTAATCATACACATTGCCCACTTCCGATGTGGGACTAATGGGATGTTACAATATCCCCAACTCAATTAGCTTGACGTCCTCGTCAAGGCCCGAGATAACCTAGATCGAACCCTAGCATAGTGCATGTGAGGTTTAACTTAGTGGTGGCTCCATGCCGTGATGAGTTCTCAACTCCATCCATGGGTAGCCCTTTCCTACTCGAGCCCTCTCACCCTACCCAAATACTAGGTCGGCTCTGATACGAAATGTCATAACCCGAGTCTGATGAGCCAACTGACCAATAACTCCATTTTGATCCTTCAACTACGGACCAAAATGCTTAAGCGGGAGTTAACGTAATACACTCATAAGGCCCTTATAAGCTAATCATACACATTTCCCACTTCCGATGTGGGACTAATGGGATGTTACATTATATACCTCAGCTCAATAGTGTATCTAAAAGGAGGAATCGTACACTATTAGATATGGTATAGTCCATGATGAGCTTTGTCGACCTGCCCATCACATTTTAGGGATATGCCCTAGAGACCACAGGTTACCTTCTGAACAGAGTTCCAACTAAGTCAATAGTATCTACACCATATGAGATATAGAAAGAGAAGAAGCATGATCTTAAGGTTGTTAAGATTTGGAGTTGCCTTGCCCATATTAAAAGTCACAACCCCGATAAGTTGGAATCGAGGACAAAGCGATTCAAGTTTACGGGATACCCCAAGGAAACTTGTGGGTATCATTTCTATTATCCCGATAATTAAAAGGTCTTTGTAGCTAAGAGAGTAGTGTTCCTTAAGAAGGAACACATTCTTGGCGGAGACAGTGGGAGCATGATTGAGTCGAGCGAGGTTGGAAATCTAACTTAAGCACCACTCCACAGCCCAAGTTTGTTCAAGTACCTAGCACACAAGTTCTGACTTTACGTAGGTCCAGCAGAGTATCCCATCCTCCTGAGAGATATGTGGGACATATTAGAGGAGAGTATATTAAGGATATTGATCCTTAGACCTACGAGGAGGCTATTACTATTAGGAACGAGTCGACACTAAGAGGGGGGGTAAATTGGTGCAGCAGTAAAAACATCGGTTCTGAAAATTTCATTTCATATGAAAAAGCTAATTTTGGAAACTTGAAAGCATATACGAGTATAGGCATAGTGAAAGCATGGTAAGAAGGAGAGGTAATTTGCTTATAAAAGTAAATTGCTCAAAGTAAAGGCAAACCGGATTTTTATAGTGGTTCGATCGTCGTGACCTACATCCACTCCGTCGATTCCTCTTCCGTCAAGGCCACCAGCATCCACTATCGATCTTCCTTCAATAAGTGAAGATCAACCACCTTTTACAACTCGATTCTCCTTTTACTGGGTTTAGAAGATAACCCTTACACCCCCACTTACTCCCCTCTCAAACTATTCTAACACTTAGAACTGTGAGAGTTTCACACACAATTGCAACAAAGTTTTCTTTCTTTTTTGCTCTCGGTTGTGTGTTTTTTAACCAGGGATGAGAGGGGTATTTATAGGTTTCAAGTTGATTCAAACTTGGAGCCTAAAAAGGTCTCATCCTAGGTTTCTTGGATACTAGTGATACCACCGTCATTCTTGGGCAGCACTACCACCGCAGGATCTTCCATTAGGTGGTACCACCACTTGACAGGGGCGGTACCACCGCTGGCAGCATTACTACTGATAGTTCCATGCCCAGATTTCCTAGGGTGCTGTTCCCTAGGCGGTGCCACCACCGACCAAGGTTTCAGCACCCTGGTTGGGCCTTGAATCCGGCCCAAACTAGCCCAACTTTGGGCCCAATTGGCCCCTAACAGAGTTGATGGGATTACCTCTCAATCCCAACTCTAATTATATGCTAACTACGATTCCTAAGATAGAATCTAAGCAAGATAAGTCTGGTTTCTTCCGACAAACGTCCAACGATCTCTCAGTAATATTCCGGCAAACTCCCGGTAAGCTCCTAGACTTCACGACGATCTTCTTGGTGAGTTCCGATGAGCTTCTTTGGCAAGCCCCTGGACTTCTTGGATGGTCCTGACAGAACATCTGATAAACGTCCGGACTTCCAACGAACTCTTAAACTTCCAACGAAATCGTGTTCTTGACTTTGGGACTTCATTTTGCTTTATGCCTTGCTATCGTAGTTAATCCTGCACATATAAAAACACACTTCGATCTAAACAATTATTACTAAGTGTGAATCATGTCGTCCAGCATATTATTGATCCATCGACGCTTCGTCTGATTCTTCGACGCATCGTCCTCTCTTGCGGCCTATTGCTCAATCGGCCAATTGACCTCCGTAACTCCAATATCCTTAGCGCAATATTCGCTCTTCTTGGCCCGATGCCCGAATCTATGGTCCGAAGCCTTCTATTGATACGTCAACCGATCCTCCGGCCCAACGTTCAATCTTCTAACATGTTTTCTTCCGGCCCAACATGATTCTTCCTACTTTAATTGTCTCTCCCTGATCGTAGTATCCTACGTCACTTAAAACGCAGATCAAATCATAAATACTATCATTTAGTTTCATCATCAAAATCCGAGATTCAACAATCTTCTCCTTTTTGATGATGACAACCAATTGATGATGGAGTTAACCTTAACTCTAGAAGTTTAACCAAACTCTCCCTATCAATATGCCATATTGATAGAACTCTTGGATTCAAAAATCCAAGCAACATGTTATCATAAACTTATACATAACATTATCATACTTCTCCCCCTTCGTCATCAACAAAAAGGAGAAGTCCAATTATCAAGTGTTTAGACATACAAGTTCAAATCATTGCATAAAAAACATAATATCAAGTTTTATCATCATGCAATTTGTAAGCTAGAAAATTTATCAAGTGTTACATCATGCAAGCTATCAAGTTTTAGATATGCAAGGTAGTAAGATAGCAAGTTTACAACATACAAGCTAGCGAAAATTTCGAAAACAAATGCAAGATAGCTTTCTTGTTGAAGTGTGTAAGCTAGCGTTTCTTGCTTCCTATTGCAATGTGCAAGTTGCAAGTTTTGCTTTATTTTACAACATATAAGCTAGCAACTTGACAAGTGTTACTTCTCTTTGAAGTATGAAGGCTAGCAAGATTTTGAGAAATAATGCAAGATAATAAGCTAGCAAGATACAATGTTTTACATGAAGCAAGCTATATGAAGTACGTTTGTATCTTCTCTTTAGATGTGCTAGCAAGCAAGCAAATTTTTCTCCTTACAATTTGTGAGCTAGTAAATTTTACACATATGAAAGTTGGCAAGATTTTTGCATCTTTTTGAGATGAGCAAGCTTTTGCTTCTTCTTGAAGTATGCAAGCTAGAAAACTAACAAAATTTTCTCCCCCTATGTCATTATCAAATAGAATGGAAGAATACAATATTACAATTATTTTCCCTTTTTATCAATCTTCACATCATGACAAATATAGAGTATAATTCTTAATTGTAATATGGTATCATTTCAGAAAATGATAATTGTTGACTTTCACATCATAAAAAATTATAGTATTGTATACATCATTCCAAATAATTCAAATCATAATGGTATCAAAATGTCAAATTACATTCCATCCTACCATGCATGATCATAACTTCTTATTTGTATGCATCAACATAGTATCATGAGTATTTCATGCATAATTTCAAATCATCACATTCATTTCATCACATGAAGAATATCAAAAATTAATTGGGTGATGAGATATAACATGTTTTGAAAGATGAAAGAAAAATCAAGTTATTTATACCATGTTCCAAACTTCAAAACACATCATCTCAAGTTGTGAGTAAAAAAAAAAATCATAGAAATATTGTGATTCATTTGGACAAATATTCTCATTAATAAACTGTAAGAAATTATTCGAGAATAAAAAGTGAGGGATCTTGATTCAATTAAGGAAAATATCAAGATTTGATTCCGAGAATCTAATATCATAAGTTCAATAATACTTCTTTTTTAATATATAGTAAGTAGAATAATAGGAGATCAAATAGTAAAAGATCTTCAAAAGAAATTTTAAGTCATGAATTCCTAAAAAGATATTCTCTTTAGTAAATCACAAAAAAAAACATAGGAGAAAAAGATTTCAATTCATGCATAAGAAATTTTATAATTCAAATTCAAATCTCAAGTAATTCCAAGGAATCAAAATCACGATGTAGGTAAAAACACATTCAAATTTAAATAATCAAAATCATTAATATCTTTTCAAGAAAATTCAATGAAGACAATGTAAATAGACTCTCATGAGAACTCGATTCATGCATAATATCTCAATTTTTCATGAATGTTATAAGACATGATTTATTTCAATAAATCTCTTTTTATAAGTGGATAAAAGAAACATAAGAGATCTTGATTCGTCCATAAGAAATCTCAAGTTATAAATTTTAAAAAATCAAGATAAAACTCATTTAAATTTAAATCATCAAATCAAGATCATTTTTCAAGAGATTACATAAGATAAATTCATCACTAAGAATCACTTGTTGAAAAAATTGAAAAGCTTTAAAGGTGTTTTCAAGAAAAATATGCATTCTCCCTTTTTGTTTTAATCTAAGTGATTTGATTTCATATAAGCATGCCTAAGTTTTTTTCGTATGAAAACCATACATTATGGTTTAAAACTGAAAAGGCCACATTCATTATCGTAAAAATCGATAATCCATAAATCTCAAGAATCATCATGTATAAATTCGAAACATAAACTTATTAAGCATGATATCAAATCATTACTTCAAATCAAACATGATTTCATTAATCATAGATCATCTTCAATCAAAATCGAAAAACAATATGATTCATCTTGTTAGGTGTATAAGCATTAGATTTATATCTAACATTTTATTACATTATTAAAACATCAAGCATGATTTCATAAGGCATTTTTAATCAAAATCATTTTATTTATTTATCATAAAACATGTAATTTTCATGATTATTTTTAAAATCACTAGAAAGGTAAGCATGATCCAATTTTATTTTTGCATTTTCATTAAACATGCAATTCAAAAAATATATATATAGTTCTTCTAAACTAATTTAATAACAACTCATGAAAAGCATTATGTAATTTTGAAATAAATTAAAGGAGTTTCATTTGATTTGTTTACCTCATTGTCGAATGTCGTTAATGTGTAGTTTGCCACATCGCCTTTGTTTCTCTCCTTGTCTTCGGATGAGCTTGATTCGTCCAAAGTCACCTTCTTTAAGTTCATTTTTAATTTTCGATTCTTGTTTTAAAAATTTCATGAGGAGTTCAAGTTCATCATCACTTGAGCTTGTGCTCGAGTGGTCTTCAATTGTTCTAAATCTGAAATCCTTCATGTTCTTTGGAAGGTGGTTCCCAAGTTCTTCACGTGTATTGCACGTCATTTCATAGGTCATCAAAGACTCTATAAGTTCTTCAATTGGAAAATGGTTCAAGGTTTTTGATTTTTGAATAGCCATTACTTTTGAATCCCAACTCTTATTAAGAGAACGTAAAATCTTGTTTACAAGTTCAAAATCTGAAAAACTTCTACCCAGTGCTTTTAAACCATTGACGATATCTGTAAAATGGGTGTACATGTCAACAACGATTTCACTTGGCTTCATTTGAAAAGGTTTAAAATTATGCATTAAAAATTTAATTTTTGAATCTTTAACTTTGTTAGTGCCATCATGTGTGATTTCGAGAGTTTGCCATATATCGAAAGTCATTCCGCACATAGAAACACGATTAAACCCAGTTTTATCTAAAACACAAAATAGAGCATTTATAGCTCTAGCATTTAAGGAAAACGTTTTCTTCTAAAAATCATTCCATTCTTTCATTGGAATAGAAGACTTTTGAAATCAATTTTCGATAATATTTCACAAGTTTAAATCCAAAGAAAGCAAGAAAACTCTCATTCGAGTTTTTCAATATGTATAGTCCATCCCATTGAAAAAGAGAGGATGAATGAGAGAGTGACCCTCTTGAAAGCTGAAAATAGCCATTTCTCTTGGGTGTTAAACCAAATAAGAAATTACGAGGCTCTGATACTAACTGTTAGGAACGAGTCGGCACTAAGAGGGGGGGTGAATTAGTGCAGCGGTAAAAACGTCAGTTCAAAAAATTTCATTTCGTACTATAAAATCAATTTCGGAAACTTGAAAGCATATGCGAGTGTAGGCATAGTAAAAGCACAGTAAGAAGCAGAGGCAGTTTGCTTATAAAAGTAAATTGCTCAAAGTAAAGGCAAACCAGATTTTTATAGTGGTTCGGTCTTCGTGACCTACATCCACTCCGTTGATTCCTCTTCCATCGAGGCCACCTGCATCCATTATCGGTCTTCCTTCAATAGGCAAAGACCAATCACCTTTTACAACTCGATTCTCTTTTTACCGAGTTTAGGAGATAACCCTTATACCTCCACTTACTCCTCTCTCAAACTATTCTAATATTTAGAACTTTGAGAGGAGTTTCACACACAATTATAATAGAGTTTTCTTTCTTTTTTACTCTCAGTTGTGTGTTTTTTAACCAGGGATGAGATGAGTATATATAGGCTTCAAGTTGATTCAAACATAGAGCATAAAATGGTCTTATCCCAGGTTTCCTGGGTACTAGCGGTACCACCATCGTTCTTGGGTAGTACTACCACCGTAGGATCTGCCATTAAGTGGTACCACCGCTTGACAAGGGTGGTACCACTGCTAGCAACATTACTACCAACGGTACCACCGCCCAGATTTCCTAGGGTGTTGTTTCCCAGGCAATGCCATTGTCGGCCAGGGTTTCAATACCTTGGTTGGGCCTTGAATCTAGCCTAAACCAGCCTAGCTTCAGGCCCCGTTGGCCCCTAACAAAGTTGATGGGATTACCTCTCAATCCCAACTCCAATTATATGCTAACAACGATTCATAAGACATAATCTAATCAAGATAAGTTCTGTTTCTTCCGGTGAGCTGTCAGCGATCTTCCGGCGAACTTCCGATGATCTCTCGACAATGTTCCGGTAGACTCCCATCAAGCTCTTGGACTTCACGACGATCTTCTTTGTGAGTTTCGATGAGCTTCTTTGGCAAGCTCTTAGACTTCTCTGTTGGTTCCGACAGAACTTCCGACGAATGTTTGGACTTCCGACGAACTCTCGAACTCCCAACGAAATCATATTCTTGACTCCAGGACTTCATTTTGTTTTATGCCTTGCTATCATAGTTAATCTTGCATATATAAAAACACACTTTGATCTAGACAATTATTACTAAGCATGAATCATATAGTCCGGTATGTCATTAGTCCATCGACGCTTCGTCCGATTCTTCAGCGCATCGTCCTCTCTTGCGGCCTATTGCCCAATCGGCCAATTAACCTCTGTGACTCTGATATCCTTGGCACAATATCTACTCTTCTTGGCCTGAAGCCTTCTGTCAATACGTCGACCGATCCTTCGACCCAACGTCCAATCTTCTGACATATTTTCCTCCAGCCCAACATAATTCTTCCTGTTTTAATTGTCTCTCCCTAATCGAAGTATCCTGCGTAACTCAAAACACAGATCAAATCATAAATACTATCAATTGGTTTCATCATGAAAATCTGAGATTCAAGAATTATGAGTATAGACTCTAGGAAGTGGCAAGAAGCCATGAATTCTAAGATGGATTCCATATACTCCAACAAGGTTTGGAACCTAGTTGATGCACCCGAGGGTATTGTACCCATTGGTTGCAAGTGGATCTTCAAGAAGAAGATCGAAGTAGATGGAAAGGTAGAGACCTATAAAGTAAAGCTAGTGGCTAAGGGGTATCGTCAAAGTCAAGGTGTTGACTATCACGAAACCTTCTCACTCATAGTCATGCTGAAATCCATCCGAATTATGTTGGCTATTGCAGCACACTATGATTATGAGATCTGACAAATGGATATAAAAATCATGTTCCTCAACGGTAACCTCGAGGAAGAGATATATATGATACAGCCTGAGGGATTCGTACTCAAGGATAGTCCAAATAAGATGTGTAGGTTGCTTATGTCTATTTATGGAACGAAGCAAGCTTCCCGAAGTTAGAACATAAGATTTGACGAGGCAATCAGATCTTATAACTTTGTTAAAAATGAATATGAGCCTTGTGTGTACAGGAAGATAAGTTGGAGTGCTATTACCTTCTTAGTGGTATATGTAGATGACATCCTGATAAGTGGGAATGATGTAGGAATGCTATCAATAGTAAAGGCTTGGTTATCTAGACACTTCTCCATGAAGGGCTTAGGGAAAGCATCATATATCTTGAGGATTCAGAAATATAGAGATATATCTAAGAGGATGCTTGACTTGTCCCAATCCAGGTATATAGATACCATTGTCAAAAGGTTTGGTATGAAAAATTCTAAGAGATGTCTGATAATGATGAGACATGAGATATCGCTTTCTAGCAATATATCCCCAAAGGCTCCTGAAGAAAGGGCAAACATGGATAGGATAATCTATGCCTCAGCGATAGGGTCTATCATATATATCATGCTATGTACCAAGCCTGATATAGCGCATGCTCTGAGTATCACGAGCAAGCATCAGACGGATCCAAGCTTAGAGCACTAGAAAGTAGTAAAGTGTATCCTTAAGTACTTGCAAAGGACTAATGATATTTTACTGGTATATGGAGGTAGTAGCCTCAGGATTGATGGCTACTCGAACTCGAGTTTTTAGTCTGATATCGATGGTACAAGTCTAATTTGATGTATGTGTTCACCCTAAATGGAGGACCAGTATACTGGAATAGTTCCAAGCAAGATACTACTACTGACTCGACCACAAAGGCAAAGTACGTTGCTACAGTAGAGGTAGTAATGGAGGGAGTCTGGATGAAGAAGTTCATCATAGATCTAGGAGTCGTGCTGGGCAGCGAGAAGTCGATTCCATTATATTGCGACAACAAAGGGGCAATTGCTCAAGCGAAGGAACCCAAGTTTCATCAAAAGTCTAAACACGTTCTGAGGATGTTCCACCTGATTAGAGAGATCGTGACCCGATTGTCTTTGAGCATCACAGGAGTATGATGGGGATCAGACAGATAGGTGATTGGCTTTGGGTCAAGTGGGTGATTGCTAGTCATAGGTGTCATGTAAGCAATCACATGAGTGATGCTACATGTGATATGACATGCACTCTTTCTGCTTATTATATTATTTGATATTTTATCACTTTATATTATTTATTGCATATATATATATATATATATATATATATATATATATATAGTGATATCTATTGATCTATACAATGAGAATCGAATCGTGATGAAATCATGATAATGAGAGCGATTCACCTTTAAACACAGACCCTTAATAGTCCTAGTCATAGGTTACTCGAGAGGAATATCGACATAATCGGACAGACTGGTGTGCTGTATACCCGTCTATATAATAGAGGTAGTTGGTCTCATAACTACTCATGCTAGGACAATAAGGACATAGTGCAGGTGCTCATTAGAGAATGAGTTCACTGATTGATCCGCTCACGAAATGCTAGATGGTTGATAATGCCTTATTGTCAAATAGTGATTCTATGTCCCAATGGTGTATCTAGTCCTTAGACTTGAGATACCAAGGATGTCTTGTATAAGTACTCCACTCTTTGATACTAGACTTATAGGCCTGGAAGTTTCAGATCTAGCACAGCCGGTCATTGAGAGTAGCAATCAACCTTACGAGAGCTATTGAGTGTCGATAGAGGATCATCCACTCTCAATGTCACGAGAGGAATAACCCATGTGTTCTTGCTCAGACAAATCACAGGGTCATTCAGATTGAGAGAGAGAGTTTTCCGGGAGAATCCGATTAGAGCGAGACTCAAGTAGAAACCATATGGGTTTGACAGCAGCATGCCCAGTATACAGTCTCTGGGATATTATATGGATGAGGGACTCTAGATACATGATAATTGAGAATAGACAAGTCCAATGGATTAGATTCCCTTATATCGTCTAGGGACTACGGCGTAGTGACCTAGTACGTCCGTAGTTGATGAGTCAAGTAAATTATTATGGATATAATAATTCACTAAGTTAGAAGGAGTTCTAACAAGTATGACTCACGACCAGCTTGATATTGTGCCTAGAAGGTTACACATATATGGTAGAAATTGTGACGAGTAGAGGTTCAAATACACTAGAGCCCCTATCTTATTGGATATCCAATAAGCCCCTGAATTATTGGATCCTATAGATGAGATCCAAGAAGAGCCAATGAGAGATTATTGCATAGAGATCACTAATCTAAAAGGCTATATAGTTGGATGAAGATCTAATACCTAATAGTGTAGAATCCATTAGGGTTAAGTAGATAACGGACCTCTATAAATAGGAGGGAACCAAACACTCATAGGCCAGAGGTTTCTTGGTTGTCACCTCCTATTCTCCTCTCCTCTTCTCCTCCTTAGATAGCAGGTGTGAAGATTTGGGTAATGATTTGAGGAGTGTCGTTGCAGCCCTACCATGTGGATCACCACTAGAGATGAGGGCACTTGATCTATTTCATCGGCTCCTATAGATCTGTAGGGATTTAGAGATATACGATCTCCCTATGTAACACAACTATCTCATACATGATTTTTAGTTTCATGGATTTTGCTCACCAATCTTTGCACGATGATGAACACCTTTTTAGGAAATTTAGGGTTTTTGTTTTTTGTTCTTTCGCTGCGCATGTGATGTCACCCCTAGATTTCGCTACAATTACAAGCATGAATCTTATGTTGTTCGACATGTCATTGGTTCATCCCACGCTTTGTCCGATCCTTCGACGTATCATCGTCTCCTTCGACGTATTACCCAATTGGTATGTTGACCTCCTGCAACTTCCGATTTCCTTGGCACAATATCCAATCCTTCGGCCCGATGCCCGAACTCATAGCACAAAGTCGTTCCGACATTTTGACCATTCCTCTAGCCCGACGTCTAATCTTCTGGCATGTTCCACTCCGGCCCAATGTTTGATTCTTCTTGCTTTAATCGAATTATCTTTCTATGATCAAAGTTAGTCCTACGTCACTCAAACACACATTAGATCATAACTTTATCAATTGATTTCATCATCAAAATCCAAGATTCGACAATTCTAAATTCATCATAAAGTTAAAAAATAATTTTTTTTTTAGAATAATATTCTAGTATAATTCTTAAAATTTTAAAAATTAATTATCCTAAACTCATCTTAAATCATAATTCATTTGAAATAGGTTAGGTGATCGAATTTAACTTAATTTAATTTCGAATGTAATTAGGTCAATATAGGAAATAGGAAATAGGATATATAAGATTTGTTATTATTTTTTGATGAATTTAGAATAATTTTATATAAAAATTAATATATTTTTTAGTGCATTTAGTTAATAAGTGTAACTTGAGTATAATGGTTTTTCTGGGTAGTTTGAGATAATTTTATATTAAAAATTAATATATTTTTTAGGATAACTTGATTGTTTAGTTTTATGATGAATTTAGGATACTTTTAATAAAAATTAATATATTTTTTAAATATACTTTGTGAATAAGTATAACTCGAGTGCAATCCGAGTGGAACTCGAGTGCAATAATTTTTTGATAATTTAGGATAATTTTAAAAAAATAATATATTTTTTAGATAACTTGAGTTTTTTTAGTTTATGGTAAATTTAGGATAATTTTATATAAAAGCTAGTATATTTTTAAATATATTTTATGAATAAATATGACTTAAGTCTAATAATTTATCTAGATAAACTACAAGGAGGAGAAAGAGGGAGGAGGCAAGGGGCACTGGAGGAGCAAAAGACAAAAGAGGCAAAATAGGAGTAGGAGGAGAAGATGGAAACCAGGGGGAAGGGAAGATGGTAAAGGTGGAGGTGGAGAAGGCATATGTGAAGTAAGAGAATGCTGAGGAGGGGGAGAAAAAGGTGGAGGTGGAAGTGAAGGAAGCCAAGAGGTAGGAGGAGCAGACAATAAAGAAGTAATCTAAGGCTCAATTAAATTAAATTAAATAGTTAAGATTTAATTAAACTGATATGATTTGATTTATCCCAAAACATTGGTTGAGCTCTAAACGATTGAATTAAACATAATCAAAAGATAAATCATCATCTTTTTATGATTTCATTGAGATTATTTTGATCAAAGTCTAAAAAAAACATCTCCAAATAGTTCGATAAAAACTAAATATGGGACAGAGTAAACGGAACATAGTAAAAACTAACTACTAGTATTTTTTTCATAAATTATCCTATAAATTTTGTTGGTAAATGACAATATTTGTGTTTGATCTAACTGTATGACAATCATATTTTTCAAACGAAAGATTTATATAACTAAACGAACATGACCTCTAAATTCATTATACTAAATGTGTCAGACCTTACAACGGTAATTAATGTAGGCGATCCTTGTCATAATGGTAATCTTGTTTCTTTATGATTTGGGTGATCCCAAGGTGACTTTTAACGATTGGGGTGATCAAGGTGACGTTTCTATTGGTAGAAGCCTCGTGTCATCGGTTGTCCTTGGTCATGATGCATGTGTCCAAGCTGTATGCATCATGTCCTCATCTTTATCTTAAGTCCTAGAAATCCTTATCAATATCATGAGGTCAATGCTTTATACCCCCTTTATATATATATATATATATATATATATATATATATATATATATATATATATATATATATATATATATATATATATATATATATATATATATATATCGAACGATACAACTTGGTGTATTGCTCAATATGCTCATACCATACCATAAAAAACAAAGCTCGATAGATCCCATACGAAATAAAAAACCTTGATCTTAATAGTACCATTACCTATAGTACCATTAACAAAATGCCCATTGGATCTTGATCATCCTAACCTCCCGTACCAAGCTAAAAAATATTCAGAGAGATTCGGGTCTCATTATTATACAAACAACAATTTCTCTGACAAAGGCTTGAATTATTGGAAAATCTGCGCAAAAACAATGTTAGATCGAAAGACACAAATTACAATTATGATGTACATCTATTTACAGATGAAAAAGGAAGCAGAAAAGGATGTAGTAGGTCTCAGTCACATATGAAACTTAGTGTTGTTATTTACGTTAGCCATCCATATTCGAACTGTGCGGTCATCGCTTGCTGATGCCAGCATACGAGGCTTTGCAGGGTTCCAGCTCACGCAGTTCACAGTCATCGAATGGCCAGTTAGGATCTTTATCGGCGTTTCACGGTGTCGCTGCCATATATAGATCTGAAGAAGATGCATTCATGTCAAAACAAATCAAGAAACATAAAACCTTCATATAACCTTCAATCTCAATGATGAAACATAAAACGATCATGACTCCAGCTTTTTAATCAGTCTAACCTTACAAATAACTCTTGCATTGATTTAAACCAAAAAATAAACATTTCCAAAAAGTAGACAACTTTAGTTGTGCTTTCAAGAAGCAATTGATCCTTATATGATCATGTTTCATCTCCACATATTGTACTTTTTTTAATGGCAACAAACCAATCTGTTTTCAGCTGATAATTGGTATGGTAACATTCAGTCCATCAAATTTTGTAACCAGACAAGAATATTGTATCCACTTCATCTTAATAATCAAGCCCCACAGATGAAAATAAAAAAATACTGCATACTGCACTGAATAGGTGTGTACCATTAACACAGAAAGAGCTTTAGATCTTAATGTACATTGTCCGATTTCTTTAGCTTCAAGTTCTAGCATAATCTTGGATATGTTATTACTACACACAAAAAGGAAAGAAAGAAATATCTGTTTAGTGTTGCAAGAACATACATGAACCAGATGTCTTAAAGACCATGTTCCAAGGAATCGAAACAAGCAGTATGTGTGATGTAGAGCAAAATTACAACTACATTGACATCAAAGAAGTGATGCAAATCTGATTTTGTATATCATATTTCTCCAATAATTAAATCGTTGCCTCAAATTAAAGCTTGAAATCTGTTGGGTTTTTCTTTCTTTTTGTTGATGACCAATTATACCTCTTTTTTAAGGGCAGGAACCTTATTATTCTCATTATTGTGCCTTACTACAACTAATTGCTAATTAATATTTGCAAATTTCTTCTGATCTTTTTCTTTTTTACATTTAGGTTAAGAGATCTGATTTTTTCCATTTAAGAACCACTAAAAGAACAGCTACCATAACAATAGAAAAAGAGACTGTCCAAGGGACTTTATATTGCATTAGCATGATTGGTCATTCTATTTAAACGTAAACAGAAAAATCCTCCTTACAAATCTATATGCCCATGTATGTGACAATCTAGAATCTAAGCACAGACACAGCGACACGTCATTTTAAAAAAAATTAGGACACATATTTTTTAATATATATATATATATATATATATATATATATATATATATATATATATATATATATATATATATATATATATATATATATATTATTCGATTAACACTAATATTCGATTAACATAAGTTTTGTAGTATTTATACTTAAATTTTATAGACTCAACAATGTGAACAGATATTACGATTTCTACCGTTGGAAGCCTAGAATCCCTTATTACCACTGACATTCTAATCCTGTTATAGGATTCGCATTCTGCTATCGGTGACTAAGGGTCGCAATTTAACATAATCTCTAGGTTCCGTAAGAAATCTTCAAACTCCCAAGATTTCATGCCTCTACTCCCATGCAAGCACTAGACCACTATTCCCAGTGCTCCAAGCTTATAGGCTATATATATACATATTCCAGCTATAATTTCTCTTGAGGTTTTGTACTATTAAGTCACTTGGTGTGTTGTTCTTGGTATGTAAATAACAATTTCTCTTGAGCTTTCGTACTGCTATGTCACTTGGAGTGTTGTTCTTGGTGTGTAAATAACATCTAGTATACATAAAATGCTAGTATTCCTAACTTTTCTAGAGACTAATGTAGCAAATCGATGAATTATCACGCTTCACATCTTTCTCTCCCACGCTTGACATCTTGCTCTTTCCTTGAATTGCAATTCAGGAAGAAGGGAGAAGAAATGTTAACATGCTAATCATTGCCTAAACCCACCACTCGCCTTTGACCATCAAATGGGCCCCACGTGGACCCTCATCCATTGAACTAATCCAAGTCTCTTACCCCTTGCACCGATTACGAATAAAATAAAAAAAATACTTACCTCGACAATGTGACTCCACTAGACCTAATGACAATGCGGTCATTTTCTCCATCACCCTCGAAGGGACATGGGCCTAGCATAAAGTTGCTACCTCGATACCGTAGGCTCGCATGCACATCATGTGAGCGAGGAAGGATGCGAGAGAGATGAGGAAGGGCGTGGACCAATGGGAGAGAGTTATCCTGACACGAATATGCATGTCCAAAATTAAAATAAATAAATAAATAACAAACACGTGTCTGGCCATGTCGGTGGCATATCTGTGTCCAACACGGATATGCCCACCAAATTAACGTGTCTGTGCTTCTTAGTCTAGAATATATATCATTAATTTAGGTGTTGCTAGTTGCCACAATACACACCTTGTACATACCATACAGATGGATATCCAATAGATACAAGGCCTGAATCCATGACATGGATTATTCTAGCATGTTAAATTAACACACCAATATGATATATGGGACGTGTAATATGTACCATGTTACAATATCTCAGCTAAAGGGGCACAGCAAAAGACTATAACCTTTAACCTTCATTTTTGTATGTATGTAAATGACTCCCCAAAATGTTGTAAGAGTTCCATTTATTCCTAATACAGCGGAGGAAATGACACCATTTTCTAACAGTTAATAGAAACTCCATCATGCTACTTATCAAGTTATCATGTAGGTATCTCATGCTCCAAAGTGAAGTAATAAAAAAAAAATCCAAAGAGGGACCTTGTTTATGCTTGCTCCCCTTCCCTTAGTCCTTAAGATCATTCTAAATGTTTCATATTCACCTCCTTTAAATTTGAAAAATCTAATAGTAGTTGCAAATCACTTGCATGAGCCATCAGAATTTATCGACTTCATTTGGCTCTACGAGGAAGTGTTGGCTTTCTTAAGTAGGCACAACCAAGCTTTAGAAGTTATCCTCATGCATGAATGTTGAGGCCAGTGCGTTGAGCTTCCACTTGCCATTAAAATTATAAAGAGAACTTAGGAGAGGGAGAGAATGCTATTGCAAAGAATATTGCACTTAGAGACCTTATGAGAGTATTATGATTGCTTAATGAATTGGAGTGAGAAGGAATGAGAAGCTTAGGAGGTATTTATAGATATTTTGAGATTGTTTCTTCCCAAAATACCCCCCAACTAGCTGCTATTTAGTAATTGGAAAGGTTTCGATTCCAAATCTGTGCAGTTGGAACCAAAACCAAACCGCCCAAGCCTGATTCTAGTTTGGTTCCGAACCAATAAACTGCTAGGCTAATTCAATTCTGATTCTAACCAGGTTGGGTTCCGGTTCAATTCCAATTTGAAGTGAACTTTAGTCAAGCCTAGTAGACTTGCTCCCGGTTCGGTTTGAATTAGGACCGAACCGAAATCGAATAGGGCTTCGGTTTTGATTACATTCCGAATTGACATACTGCCAAGCCGAATCCAATCTAGTTCGATTCTAGGTCGAACCAAACCATGGTCATGCCTAAAGACCTAGTGCCAATTCAACTTGAACCTGGACCGAATCGGCTTGTAACCCAAACCAAACCGGCTTAGCAGTTAGCCTAAACAATTACAAAAAGAAAAAAATGGCCAACGATCAAAATTGACCGTTGATCGAATGTTTTGGCGACCCAACGGATCAGGCTAAGGCCCAACACCAACTGTTAGAAGCATCAAGGGCAAGTGACTAATTTGCCCCTTCTAATAACCAAATAAACACTATTTAAAGGGGCATTTGGTTATTTTATAATTTAAAATATAAAAATAGGAAAAAAAGGATAAATTTGCCCTTTCAAATAATGCCGACAAACTATTGTATTTTTTATCCATAGTTGTGCAAGCTGATTTTAGAGAGAGAAGCTCCGTTAGGGTGTTCTACCACCTTCATAGCCGTCAGCGGTTCATCACTACCAACAAAGCCTTGCCCCGCTTATGGTGCTACAAAAGGCCAGGCTGCACCCACTCTCTTGAGGGCGTCAAGAGTCATCATTGAGAAACCTAACTCGTCTCCTCACATAGCGATGCATAGTCCTAACATAGAGAACTCCTCGGAGGGCAAGCTTCTCCTTGAGCATCCTCTTCACTCGTGATCTCTTCCACGAAGGGATCGACGATGTTACGTGTGGACAACCTGCATTGCATCCAATGGTGTTGCCTCCCCCTATAAATCCTGATCTGGTCATGATTAGAAGTCTAATTGCTTCTTCCCACATCGACATCCCTCCCACGATATGCTCTTTTTCCTTGCTAGAGCTTTCATTTGGTGTTGGAGCCTCGCCGACGATCAACAGATTAGTAATCCCAATGAATCTCGACATTTCAAGCATGATCTCCTCCTTAATCTCATGAGCGATTGCTCTCCCTAGATTGCATGCATTTCCTTGGAGACGGGTGCGTTACCACCCCCGAATTCCACACGTGATATGGATCCTTTCCCCTGCTGACTGATCTATAGTGTCAAAAGTCTAGCGTAGGTCCCCTCCCCCCCTTCAATCACCAAGTTCAAGAGAATGTTAATGTGGCACCGAATGCTTCCCCCTTGGATCCTAATGTTGCTATGAAGTTGTTCACCTATTGCACATGGGATACGGGGTGTTTAGGTGGCCAAGACCTCTTCCAATATCATTCCTCTTGTAAAAAAGACTAGTATGCCCGAGAATAAGCCTTGGAGTTCTTTGTTTGCAATCTTTATCTTGCGCTAAAAACTACACTCTTCCACTAGGAACCTATATTATCAAATGAATGCACTCTTAAAATTAAAACGATTTAGGAGGAAATACTCAAGGGAGAAGAGTACTTGAAGAACTCTCTAATCGATTAATTTGTTGGTTCATGTCCACCCTTTCATGTTATAAGAAGTTAAGTAAATACTATCGAGAAATAGTTAGATCTCTTGATGTCTTCTCCTAGGAAGTAGGCTTCTTTATATTCAGATTTAGCAATCAAGAGGATCTCACCAAAGTTATGAAGTCTGAACCATGGTACATTCACAATAGACTCCTTATTCTTCATCCCTGGGACCATGATACTCGTTTGGAGAAAATTGATAATTTGCTATTCCTTTTTGGGTAAAACTCTACAACCTCCCCCTTTTCAAGTGGACTCTCAAATTTCTCAGTTTCATTGCTAGTGGCATTGGCAAACCCCTTTTCATGTCACAAGCTTCCCCCTTTTCATATTACAAGCTTGTAATATTGCTTATTAGTTAATCTATAAATAGGTGTTTGGCAATGCCACTAATAATAGAATTGAGAAATTTGAGAGTCCATATGAAAAGGGTGAGATTGTAGAATTTCACCCAAAGAGGAATAATTCAAAAAATTGATTTTCTCCAAACGAGTGTCATGATCCCAAGGACGAAGAATGAGTTTATTGTGAATGTTAGTCCGAACTCTGACTCTTGTGAGATCTTCCTTATTGCTAAATATTGATAGAAAGAAACCCACTTCCAAAGAGAAGACATCAAGGGATCCAATAGGTTCCAGATAGTATTTACTCGGCTTCTGACAACATGAAATGATGATCGTGAACTAACAAAGTATCCAATCAAAGAGTTCTTTCCGTACTCCTCTCCTTTGAGTATTTCCTCCTCGATCGCTTTAATTTTAAGAGTGCCTTCATTTGAGAATATTGGTTCCTCGTAGAAGAGAGTAGTTTTTAGCGCAAGATAAAGATGCAAAAAAAGAACTCAAAGGCTTATTCCTGAGCATACTAGCCCTTTTTGTAAGATGGGCAATATTGAAAGAGGTCTAGGCCACCTTAACACCCTTCATCCCATGTGCAACGAGTGAACACTTCGCAACAATATTAGGATCCAAGGGGGAAGCATTCGATGCCACACCATCATTCGCTTGAACTTGTTGATTGGAGGAGAGGAGGGGACCCATGCTAGACTTTTGACACTGTGAATTGGTCAACGAGAGAAGGGTTCACGTCAATTATGGAATTTGAGGGTGGTAACGCACCCGTCTCCGAGGAAGGAAACACGCATGACTTAGGAGGAGCAATCATGCACAAGATTGTGGAGGAGATCATGCTTGAAACGTCGAGATTTATCAAGACTCCCGCGTCAGCCGTCGACAAGGCTCCAACACTAAAGGAAAGCTCTAGTAAGGAAAAAGAGCACATCGTGGAAGGGATGTTGATGTGGGAAGAAGCGATCGGACTTCTAACCGCAAGTAGGTCAAGATTTGTAGGGGGAGGCGACACCGTTGGATGTGATGCAACATCCGCAGGATGATGGTTGTCCATATGTAACACCACAGATCTCTCCGCACAAAAGATTGCAACTGAAGAGGATGCAAAAGGAGATGCTTGCCCTCTTGACGAGTCCTCTATGTTAGGACTATGTATTGCCAAGTCAAAAGACGAGGCAAATTTCTTAATGACTCTTAACGCCCTTGAGAGAGTGGTGATAGCCTGTGCTTCTGAGCACCATAAGTGGGGTAATGCTTTGCCGTCAATGATGAACCACAAACAGCCATGAAGGAGGAAAAAACTATAGCAAAGCTTCTCTCTCTAAAATTAGCTTATGCATTATGGATTAAAAATACAATAATTTGTCAGCATTATTTTCAAAAATAATTTGAATTGAAAATGACCATTATGACAATGAAAACTAAATTGGTACATTATTTTCTAGATATTCTACCTATTTTCCATGTTGCTTTTGTTTTGATCCTCGTAGAGTCGATGGTTTGCATGATTATTTAAGAATTTATTTGATCGTTTATATTTAGATCTCAATATTGGTGAAAAAAATGATGAAAAGTTAAAAAAAAATATCATAAACTTATATGACCATTATAGTGCAACTTATAATAGACAACAAGCTACCTCCCAATCTTCTCAATCTATGGATCAAGTTAGTAATTAAAGTAGTAGAATTAGTAGAGGGGAGAAATTATTATTGCAAAGATAAAAGAATCCAAGTAAATAATCAAGCTCGAATTCCCAACTTGATACTAATATAATAAATTCTTTTGAGTTTGGTAATAGCACTATAGGTAGGATTTCCACTTTTCAATGGTGGGTACACCATTCAACAACCTTCCAAATTTTAGCCATCATTGCAAGACAAATATTAGCAAATCTGATGTCAACGATAGCTGCGGAGCAAGCTTTCAACACGAGGGGCGTATCCTGGATTATACTCATTCAAGTATGAGCCCTGAATCAGCTAACGCCTAAGCATGCATTTATTATTGGACCAAGGAGGAGCAATGAAGCCAAGTGATCATCCATGAAGACAATGAAGACTTATTTGATCTATCAACGAAAGGAATAATCAAGACATTCGAGACTAGCAATGATTGATGTTTTTATTTTTTTTATCTACTTTTATGTTATTATGTGTAGCCTAAGCATGTGTTTATTACTAGACCAAGGAGGAGCAATGGAGCCAAGTGATCATACACAAAGACAATAAAGACTTATTTGATCTATCAATGAAAGGAATGATCAGGAAATCCAACACTAGTAATGATTGATGTTTTTATTTTTTTATCTATTTTTATGTTATTATGTGTATAGAAATAAATCCGATTTTCAAAGTGGCACTTTAATCAAAATTTTAAAATAAAATTATGATCCTTTTGTTACTTAAAATTATTTTTAATTACAAATTAAATTTTTTTAAAATAAAAATGTAGAATCAGAGCTACTCGAATCCGACTCCCAAAACCTTGGAATCGAAACTGCCGGTTTTGTAATCGAAGTCAGACGCAGGTGGACCAATGTGGGGGCCCGAGCGGCTGATTGGTGGCAATGGGCTGTGGGTGTCTAAGGAGGAGGGATAATGTGAGAGAGATTGACGAACAAACCTTACGTGAGAAAGATTGAGAAAGAGGCGACGTGATAATCCTAAATAGAAAAAAAGCTGACCTTCACTAAACCACTCGAAAAGGGTTGATCAGGAGTTCAGGACCATCCGAAAAGGGCTGATTCATGTGCCAGTTCACCATCGAGCTAGCATCAAATACTGCTCAGCATACACTGGTCCAAGTATTATTTGGAACCATGGCAAGAACAATGATCTAGGTAACTCGTGCTACACGTCACTCAACAGTGGTACAGTACCATGCCCATGCCGAGGCATCTCTATAATCAGGGCAGTTTGTGTGCTTCTTAATATCATACATGTGGCTGAGAGGCATACAGTAGACAGTACAGAAGTACATAACTTTGTTATGCTGCACTGCCACAGAAAAAAAAACATGTGGCAAATATCAGCAGCAGCAAGAAACATTAACATATGCAAGAACCATTTTTACAGGTCAGGTAAGCATTAACTCATACTAAAGATTGGAAAACAGCAAATATCAACTATGCTGCCTGTACATGTTCCTGTTAAAAAAGTTTACTAGCAGAAAATGTTTCCAACCAAGTATGCAAATTAAAACATGATAAAAAAAACATGGAACAGCCAATAATCTTATCAAGAAACAAAAGGAAAGGATGCAACTCCCAAGATTCAGTTCTAGATTTATATCCAACCATAAACATCAACTCTTATCTCAAGATATATAATAAAAATATGATCAGAGCAGTAATAAAGTTGAACTGTAATATGAAATTAGTCTTGAATGAATAATAAATATAGCAAGTGCACATGCAGTGGGGCATTAAAAAAATCTGAAAACAAGTATATTAGGTTCTACAAGTTCGCACATTAAAAATATCTAATATTTTTAGAAACTCTTTTAAAGGTCTCTTTCTATGCTTTAGGCACTGCTTAGAGAGCTATCAAGCTTCATAAACTCTTCCCTACAAAATTTGCATTAAATCTATATAAACTTGGGAGCTAGAATATTAGCATTGCCATTAAGAAACTAAAAGAAGAATTATAAACATAAATCTAGGTCACCACCAAGAAGAACCAATAGTTCAAGATTCATTATTAGTATTCTGTACAAAACTAATGCAAATTAAAATGGCATAACAACCTAAAAGGTACAGTAGGATAACAAAACATATTAACATCCATATATATTAAAAATATGGTTGCACTAATGAGAAAAATAACTGATGCAAGCATTAAAATTTAAAAGAACAATAATGTTAAAAGAAACATCACCTGTGAATCCTCACTACCACTGGCAATGAATAAAGAATTTGATCCACCAAAACATGACCGAATTACATACTTTCCCTGCTTGTGCCCTCTAAATTTATCTGGCAAGCTTGAGCTCACATTAATATTCCATAAATGGATCTCCTCACTGTTTAAATTGACAATCAAAAACTGTCCATCACTTGAAAGAGAGAGTGAGGTTATAGAGTGTTCTTCGTGTATTTTCCATTCATTTCCTCTATGGAAATCACGTATTAAAATTTCTTTGTTGGAGCATATACTGATCAAACACCGCCCATCAGGTGTCACAGCAAGATCAGTAACTTTTGGCATCCTCTCTCCCTCCCAAACTTCCAGCTCATTTCCCTCTAAATCACATGTGAAGATTCGATTATCAGGCTCCCAGCTGCCACAAACTATCTTCTCAGATTCTGGAAACCATGCACATGAGCTGATGATACGATTTGCTCCACCAGTAAATGTGAATTTGCACATGCCATCACAAACATCCCATAACTTTAGGGCTTCTCCATTACCACAAGTAAGTAACATTCTATCATTTGGGCTCCATGCTAGAAAAGATATAGGTTTCATGTGGCCCTCCAGAACATGCCTTAATGATATACTGTCATCTTTGTTCACCTATAATTTGTTGAAAAATGAAAAAAAATCAAATATTTGTTCTTTGTTATCACCAATGCTATTTCCTTTTAAACCTTTGTCTATGATAAAAAACCATTCATATAAAATCAAATTTACAGAGCACCTTCAAATGCTAAATAACTATTGAAGACAATTTTTCATGAGATTCGTTGCACTTGAACAAACTAATTAAATATAGCACACAAGTTAGAGACTATTTCATCAAGACAAACCAAATGAGAAGCCGCTGCCTTCCATCTAAATAATAAAAATATTAAATCTATAAGAAGTCAGTTTTATAAAGTTATCAGAAAAAAATTTTGTTAAATTTTACTAGATTTAGTTAACATGGTCTCCAATCTAAATATTAGCATAGTTATTAAATTTAGTTCCAAATATTTTATGCGGCCCCTCAATATACTTTCCCTCTTAAAGGATGATTAGACACTTTAATACACAGATGAAACCAGCCTCGCGTATGTGTGCATATTACATAACAGTACCTGCAGCTGCATCTGATGTTAGGGGTCATGCTCAATATGATCCTTGAATAATTTTACAGAAACATAACTAAACAATATCTGTTAAGGTTGAAAAAAAATCAAGAAGTATAATTGGATTAGCTAGACTCCAGTAACATAAACTTGAATGAGCTGATCTTTTTTTTTTTGAACCTACATAGTTTCTATTGTGCATAAGTTTCTACAAAATAATCTTTTTCTTACCAAGTAAAACTAATACAACACAAACAATTCAAGAATCCTAACAATCTATCACTAAATACAGATAATAAAAGATTGTAAGGGAAAGCACTATAGTATTTGTTACATACTAGTTGCAAAGTCATACCGCCCATATGATGGCAGTGCAATCACGAGAGGACGATGCCAAGTAATCCCCGTTATGTGAAAACTGAACAAACCAAACTTCATTTTTGTGGTCATATAATATCTGCACATATGGAAAATGTAATACACCTGTTTCAAACTTATCAAAAGATATTAAACTGTTACAAGAATGACAGAATGTATTCTTTCTTCTAGTCTTGCAAAGTTAAAATTTACAATCATAAGAAGAACAGACTTTCTTTCCTTCAAAAATACTCTAAAAAAAGGTGAGTTATATAAGAAATCAATTATTTCCTTGATATTGAAAACAGCATAATGGTTCTCACCAAGGGGAAGAAGGAACTTGATTTCTTTCCCAAAATGAAAATGTGCTCAGGTTGACCCAGGAATGAATATTTAACAACCAAAATACAAGTACATTGGCTCCATGACCACTCTAATACTAATTGCAAAACATTTGTGCATAAAAAAAATCTGATATGGTATTTTCTTTTGCATGATATAAAATGCAAGGCATAACTTTCCATGCTATACCATCTTTTGATGTAGATAGGCATCTCATCAGTAGGCATCAGAACTAAGAATAGAATAGAAACAACTCTAAAAGGCCTCCTTAGACTCCATGATAATTGTACCAAGAAACAAAGTATAAAGTGGAGTATGAGCAAGTTCACAACAATAAAAAATTTAGAGAAATTCTTCTCTCTCATATGTGTCAGCAAATGAAAGATTGATCATTTGCCACCAAAACAAATAATCACTTGCTTATCTTAAAAAGATCTGTTCAGAACTATCCTTTATATATCAAACAAATCTGAGGATATTCTAAATCCTGAATCTCAGTTTAAATTCCTGAAGAAACTCTTGGATCTCGAAGTTAGTTGTAAACAGTTAATTATGCTCCTTATTATTGCAATTCTAGAGTAAACTGAATGAGCTACTTGTAAACAATTGTATATATTTAACCTTGCAGGGAAAATTTTTTAACCATTTTAATGAGACCAACTCATGTGGCATGTTTTGTAAATTCATAGTGCTATATCCATCGTTGCAAGTTAACATAACTAAACTCTCCTTCAAACATATCAAATTTGCAAACAAACAAAAGGCCCTACAGTACAAACTACAAATTAGAACTAAAACGATCCCCAACCTTTACCACATTATATAAAATAACAATCTAATTGATAATGAGCAAATCGAAGGTAAAATAGTAAATGTAAAATGCACTATTCGTATGTAAAATTGTTTACTAGGTTCATAATTGAAATCAAAGAGTCTATTTCAAAGATTATTTCTAGAACTATCGTACCAATGTTTTCGCTCATTCTCATAAGGGCTAGTTCAGATTGAACATAAATTTTCTAACAAAATAGTCGCACTATGACTACTAAAAAATGATTAACACCAATAATTTGAGATGAATATATATATATATATATATATATATATATATATATATATATATATATATATATATATATATATATATATATATATATATATATATATATATATATATATATATATATATCAACAACACCATGATGGACTTCAGCATCTATAATGATGACTTCCATAAAGATGACTATTGTGATTCATGGTGCCCATAAGCAAGGTAACATATGCCACTTGTACTGATTCGTACGAGTATATATATATACTGATCCAATAGCCAACCAGAGTGTAGAACAGCTGATTTCAGTCGTTTGGTACCAACATGGGCGATACCACACAGTCAGTTCACAGTACCAGGCTTACCCTGTGGTGAACAGTCTGGAACCAGGTAGTAAGTTAATCACTCAGTCTCTATAATCTTTCTTTGTAGTTTTTAACAAATGAGCAATGGCTATTATTTTTATTCTTTGATTCTGGCATTCTCTCTCTTTCTTACATGATCTTTCTCCTCTCACTTGATCTCTCTTTCCCCCCTCATTTGTCGCCTCCTCCGCTTCGCTGTCACATCGTTGCATCATTGCTGCCACATCCTCTGTCCCGTAGCACACTGTTGTCGCCTTCACCACCTCGTCTACATCACCATTCCTTCCTCTTAGTGATATGCCTTTTCCTCTGCCACCTCCTCCTCCTTCGCTTTCTCTTCATCCTTCGCCTCTTCCTATTCCTCCTCCTCCTCCTGCTAGTCCATCTTTTCCCTGCTGCCTCCGCCTTTGCTTTCTCCTCATCCTTTGCCTCTTCCTATTCCTCCTACTAGTCCATCTTTTCTTCTATTACTTCCTCCTTTGTCTTTTCCTTTTCCTTATCTGCCCCCCCCTCCTCTTATGACTTCTTTTCAACTTGTTCTTCTTTTGCCTCCTCCTCCTCCTCCTCCACTCCTCTCTCTCTCCCCTCCAGTATGTACTGACATATATCGGGTGTCACTATGTCAATGCGTTCTGGTCCAACTATTGATCGGCATTGGCACTGAACCAAAGATTTTAAACTCTTCTCATAAGGATGGCTTCCATGAAGAACTCTGTAGCTTCTTTTCAATCTAAAATAACTTAAAATAATTCCAAAGGAATGGAGAAGGAAACTAGCTACACAAATCATAATGCCACTAATGTGGCTGTATTATTATTTTCAGCTAGTTGCAGTCAATCGTCTGTATTCAACCTCATTCAGCATTTAGTGGATATGTTTTCTTAGTCAAACTAACACGATCAGCTCATCGAATAAGTTATGCCGGATTAACTGAAGTGTCACAGAAATTAAAGGTTCTGGTGGAAACTGAAACAGTTGTCAGCAGTCATTGGTATAACATTAACAAGGGTGATTGCCTCATGTAACAAGTTCCCTACCAAATTCAGAGTATCGTTTCCATTTCCTGCAAGTGGAATGCGTTTGGCCTTCAAGCATACCCAATTTATGAGTGAAGCAAATACTTAGGCACATTACATAAAAAAAAATGAACTCCAGTTATAACAAGTCTTAAAAGATAGCTCTTCAACATGACGGATTATAGTAAAAGGGATACAAGCAACCTGGCTGCACTTGGAAGGGATTTGTTCTTGGCTGCATTTGTGATCCTCATACAGAGTTACCTCGCCAGGAGAGTTGTGGTAAAAGCAGGACGCAATCTGCTTGAGAACAGTCATCTCCACGAGATGCTCCAACCTGGCACTAGGCACCCGCACCCACGGCGGCAGTACCTCAACCAAATCCAGCAGCAACCCCAATCTCCTGCGGACCCGGTCCTCCACATTAACAATACCCTCCGACGAAATGAGCAACCTTGCCAGCCCATGAACCCTCTGCCGGTCCATATCCAGCGGCGCAATCCGCTCCGACAGCACGTCCCTAGCCATCAAGAACCCATCCTTCAACCCCAAGAGTTCCAAGAAGTGCTCCTTCCACACCAGAAAAGCCGCAGCGGCCCTGGCTCCGCAATCCATATCCTCGATAGACTCGATCGTGGCGATGCAGTCGTCCCACCGGCCCGCCATGACGTCAAGGAAAAGCGCGGTGTACTCCGGCGAGTCAAGCGAGACCCCGGACTCCGATTCCAGCGTCGCGGCGGCTCGGCGGTACCCGAGGGAGTAGAGGCACTGCACGATGATCCTCACGAACTCGGTCCTCCGTTCGCCGAGCACCCGACGAGGAACCTCGCGCGATTTGGCGTCCGTAAGCGATCTGGGATCTGGATTCTCATTAGCCTCCATTCGTCCTGCAAATTCGCCAGTTTGGAGGGGCTTAGGGTTTGGGAAGCAACACTACAAAAGAGAGAGACCTCGGAAGGCTTGCTTGATAGACTAAACAAAGAAGAAGAAGAAGAAGAAGAAGAGAGGCTTGAAAGTCCACAGCAGTGGCTTTGGGGGGAAGAGGAGAAGACGAGATCCAACGATGGCTTGCGAAATGCCAAACCTTTTTTAGCGGACAGAAGAAAGGAATAAGAAATCGGATAAATTAACAAGCCGAAGAGGCGGATTGTTGTTTGAGCTCCAACGTGCACCTTCGCTGTCCCTACCCGTTCCCGACCACGCCCGCTTCTGCGCCGATTTGCATGCGGGACCCACGAGAAAATGGTTGTTTCTCCGGCTATCAGACGGGTAGAATTCGGGGTAGTTACTCATGGAGCAGGAAAAGTGGTGTTGTGGGCGGATCGTTGGCAGATCGCAGCCGCCGGATGAGGATGATGTCGAGTGGTGGGAGGACAAGGCATGAACAGTTTTCTTTCCCCATTCTAGATTGAGCCTCCGGTTATTGGACCGAATGATGGGCGTCACGCAAGGAGAGGATGGCCGCGGCGGAGGATGTTGGGGTGGTTGCTCGCGTGCCAACGGCCGTTGATGGGGTTCACTGGAATTCCCCCGGCACTCTGTTTTGCTGTGTGGGATTCCGTCCTCGGCACGCGCATGTCCTTTTCTTGATCACTAGGCTGCAGGGGTTGTGAAGACATCGTTCAACAGGGTAAGTCACGCTGCCCGTTGTTCAGTTTGATTGATGCGGTTGATGACAAACATGGTTGTATTATTTTGGTATGATTATTTTGTGACAAAAATATTAGGGTGATTTTCTAGGAAAATCCTCTTATTTTTTTATTTTTCGAGATCATATCTCTCATTTTCATATTTTCCAAAGAGAATTTTTTTCTTGTATAAAAAATGAATATATCTTTAAAAAGGAGGGTTTCTCATTGTAGTCTAATTTAAGTTAAACTGTTTCAATATCATATTATTTTTTATTAGTGCTACAACGGTTTTGGTTTATGAAGTTCTTGATTATTAAATCAAAAATCCTATTGCTTAATTCAAAATTATTATAATTTATTTTCTAAAACCAGTTATAAAGTTTTTTTTTTAAATGCAGTGAACCATCACAAATTACTATTATAAAATTCAAAAACATTGTTACTCATTCTTTCACCATAAATTATCACAGATATTATAAGATTTTCTAAAATATTTAGAACTAAATTTAAGACAAATTTATCAAATTAAACTTTTATCATATTTTATGTTGAAATATGTCAAACACTCGTAATATTCATCTAATTCCATTCTGATTCTCATATTAGTTATTTTATAATATCTAAAGATCAATAGTAAATTGATAATTATGGTTGGTGAGGATTTTAATTAATTGAAACTAATTTATAGTATTATCAATTAAAAAAATTTATAGTGTTTTTAATTAAACCAATTTGTCACTGTATCTTGAGTCAATGTCACAAACACTATAAATTCATTCAAAAATATTATAGCCAAGGTTTTTCTATTATTATTATTATTAAATAAAATAAATAAATAAATATTGTAATATTTCAAAATATATATTCCTAAAGTAAGGTTATATAAAAACATAAAAGTTTTTCATCCTTTATTTTGAAATATGTTAAGAGTTCTTAATCTTTATTCAAAATTACTTTAAAACACTCATCAAAAATATTTATGAAACCTTAATGCATATAATAATGTTAAAAATTAAGGTTTGTGAGAATTTGAATAAATTAATATTATGTTACGATGCTTTTGGACATGGTTATAGTGTATTTAACTCAGTAACAAAACGTATAATTAAAAAATACTGATTTCATTGAACCAATTGGTTTAACACCAAATACATTTAATTGGCTCGGACTACTTGGGATTCGATGGAAACTCAAAAAATAAAACTATCAATTGTCAATGAGGATATTTTTATTATTTTATAAAATTGAGACTCTCTTAAGACATTTAAAAAATGAAGGGCTTTTTTCATAACAAAATCAAAATCAAAATTTGAGGCTTTTTTCATGGAATCGTCTGTTTTATTATGTATTTTGTAGGCAAAATTACATATTGATCGATCATCCATCTAATGATATATATATATATATATATATATATATATATATATGAAAATTAGATAATGTATACGTTAAATTCAAATTTAGAGAGGTGAATGCGAATGTGATATATAGATAGATATATGATGTGGGAGAATATTTCATGTCAGTAGATGTCCATGCTATTTCAAAACTTAGATGGTTTAGTGTTCTTACTCTAAGTAAGTGTTAATCTCCGTAATTTATATCCATTTCGAATCAGTCGATACTGGTTCAAATACGTGAAAAGGAGAACGTAAGTGGATGAAGTGTAGGACGAATATGGATTCAAATGGATGCCAATGAATTAAAAAAGAAAAACACAAGAAACAAATTTGATTCTATCAATCATTTTTCTTAGATAGAAAAGATTAAAATAAATATTAAAAACATAACAAGCATGAGAATAACAATTGTTAAACATAACAATCAACTGGACAATAACTTTTGACCATTATAGATACATTAATACACTTGGTTATCAGGTTTTGTTCAAGTAAACTTTAGAATGCTAGTCGAATCGTTCGGCTTTAACTTTGTTTTACAAATTAGTTAGAATCAAACTCAAAAACCTTTTAAGATTCGTAGGCAATTGTTGTACAGCATTTTCTTGCCATGGATTTGACATTGTCGGATTAATGAGATAAACCATACAATATGTAATGAGATAACTCGTAAGATAGAACATTCTGAACATGAAGCCAGTTTTGACATGCAACCTAATCTGCAAGTGCTACGTTTTCGAACTTTCAAGTCATGCCACACTCCGGATCCGATCCGTTAAAGCCGACATGCCAAGGTGAGGCGCTGCATCCGCTAATAAGCACATCAGCTCGATCCAAAAGAGGAGTTGTCGAGACCTCTCAATTGAGCACCAACCGGTGGAGCATTTCTTCGAGCACGTGATCGGCGGGGTTTGTATCCACGAAGATGTTGGAAAGCTTCTTCTCGGCCAGGCCAAGGCAAGGCGGGGCCCCCGAGGCCGTACCGCCCGTTACCCTCCTCTCCGGTCCTCCTTCCTGGTCTCCCTCTATTTCCTCACTTCCTCTCTACACCCTTTTCCTTCTTTAAGAACCTGACCCCATCTCTGGATTCTCGTTGCTCACATAAATATGCATTTCCTTTCATAAAAGGAATCAGTGGGAAGACGTCTCTTCTGTTTCAATTCGCTATCAACCGCGCATCGGAGACAAATGGCGATGTGGTTTTCATCTGTAACAAGAGGAGATTAGAGTACAAGCCACCCTTTCTTTCACAGGCATTCTCTCTCAGCCTGTCTTTCATTGTTTCCATTTGGATTCTGAAAACTAGGCCGTTTTGTATTCTGTTCATTATTTCTTTTCTTCTGATCTCTTGAGATTCACTTTCTTTCTTCTTTTTCAGGACATCGATCCAGCTGCTGAATTGCTTGAAAGGATACAAATGAAGTAAGATATTCTAATCCACAGATGTTTCCTCTTTTTATCGCGATTTCACATTTTTTATTCTTTTTGACTTAATAGAATGGGCATCTTAATCTAATGATAAATAGGTATATATACGTGCATGTAGCTACTGGAAAAAGTTATAAAATCTAGTCGAGCTTGTGCTGTGGTTGACCAACTTTGGGCAGTATGGATTCTTTTAGTTACTTACCTATTTCTATATGTAAATGTAACAAGATAATTGTAAACGTAAAATTTTTATTTTGTGTTTTTTGGATTAGAACTTAATTATTCATTTGGAGGAATTATCTTACACATGAATGGGAAAATTGGTTAATGCACTGTGAGCTCAAAATTGGCTCGTCCTGGAATTTGGCAGCAGAAGATATGCCACATCTTATGGTAAATTGACTAACCTAGATGAGCAAGGCAATGTTGATTGTAGAACAAAGTTTGTTGGTTGACATTAAATGTTTGTATTGCATCTACAACGACTTTTTTAATTTGGAGGAGCATATGGTTGTGATATGACCAAATTATGAGATATGAATCTCATGTCTTGTGACAGTACTCAGGTATCTGGTTAACTTTCACCTGAAGTTTCTGAATACTGGAAAGTTGGTTACTGTGAATTTTACTTTAGATATTAATTTAGACATGTACTTGCGAACACAATCTTGATCTCGTTAACTTTGGCAACATAAAAAGGGGGAAGAAAAAAGAAAAAAGGATAGAGCATTCTTGACTTCTTCCATGGTGTTGTAAATAAGACAAAATTCTTCAATGACACAATTTGTACAGCATTAATTTGGAAGGATACATGGGAATTTCACTTTAATAGAAATGAATTATAGAGCCGAACAGCTGATAAAAAAATTTTAAGACAAATTATAATGAAAAGGATGTAGTAAGATTTGGATCAGGAAGGTTTCATATTTCTTGAACCATTTCCATCTCCACTGTAAATGCAATGGTTTTGCAATCAAAATAAGCTGACATGTGAAGAAGATTCTAGTATAGATAACTATCCAACTGAAGATTCACTAAGAAGATACAATGGAGTTATGGAGACATATACAAGAATAATAACTAAAAAAACTATGACTCCTATGCTTTAATGCTGAGAGAATGTGACATATTGGAATTTGAGCAAATAAGAGGCCTGGAACAGTAAAAAAGGTTTACCTGAATTCTCTTTAATTGTGTCGAAACATCACCTTGAGTCCACTCATATCTTTTTGGAACTTCATCATCACATTAATAGCTTCTCGCATCCAGTAGTGGAAAACTTAAACATCATTATTCATTGTTAAAAGTAGCCATCGGTTTCACCTGGCAAGGAATTTAATTTCACCCGGACCAGTCCATATACTGACCAGTGTTTACCAGTTCAAGTGTGAACCGAGATGTAGATGCCCCATTTCAGACGGTTTATTATATTTTTAAATAGTACGTCTGGCTGTTTTAATAGAGAACTGGATTGATAGTTTTTGCCCTGTAATGCTTTCAATTCCTCAGAAGACATCTTCCCTCCACATCAAAGCCTGACCGTCGATGCCCACCTACTGCTGCCCATCCACCTATCACTCATAGCCCAGCACACTCTATGCTCTAGTACCTCTCCTCTTCCTCCACCACCTTTTTTTCCTTCTCCTACTTCAATGCGTGCTCTCCTCCTCCTCCTCCGCCTCCTCCTCTTTCCTTCCTTCTTCCTTCTTTGACCTCCCCTTGAAGTTAAACGGTACCACGGTATACGACAGCATACTATGTGTCAGTATGTCGGCATGGGTCAGACCCACTCTAGTTCAGCCATTGACCAGTACATGTCCGGTTACCAAAATTTCGTTCCTTGTCACACAATTTTGTCAAAAATACTAGGCACTATAAGGCACTGAGGCTTCTTATTGTCTAAGGTGATAGGTGCTTAGCTTCTTAGGTGCCTGCCCAAGTGAATCAAGGCACTTATTTTAATAAAATTATGAAAATATAACAGTATAGACTATAGATAGTGATTAAAATAAAAAACATCAATCAAAATACAAGTTTTATATCATAACATATGCAAGATGATTACCATCAAAGCACCAAATTACACAAGTTTAACTGTCTATATAGCATTCAATCAACAAAATGATAATTTAATTATTCATATCTAAATAACAAAACAAAAGAAATGAAACCATATATCAATCCAAGAGCTTTAATGATCATCAAGATCCACCAGATCATCATCAACATCATTTGTGATCTTGGCTCATCTACTTACATCCTTCAGACTCTTCTATTTCGTCAAATCAACTTTCTCCTCTTTAGCATTTCTTGACAATATTGGTTTTACCTTACTTTGATTCTAAACCCTGAAAAATAACATCCCCAGCTGAAGTTTCTCTTGTTCGGGGAAGAGATGCGACCTCCCAATAGCAGGATAAAAGATAATTATTTTTTTTTGCTGAAAAGATAGAAAAAAACTATGGAAAGGATGTCAAGGAGACTTGCAAGGCCTTTATTTAATTTCTAATTATAGGCTATTATAAAGAAAAAAAATAGACTATTCTTTCAATATGTTGCTGTTCTTCATTGTTTCTTTGTGGTTGAATTGTGTTTGACCCTTTATTTTGGGCAGTTGCACATCACGGGAAAGTGGAGGAAGCATTAGCCTCTTTAGGAGGGTCCAAACATGAATTTTTAATCCATTTGCTCTTCATGAAGGGTTACTAACCTTTCTTGATGTGGACTAAGAGATGTGACTTGTGATCCTCATAAAGATAGGAATCGTCGTACTCTTTTGCCATCTTCGACCCCAGTGGAACCTCATGACTCATCTGGACTGAGAAACAGGGAGGTCCATGTGGAGGCAGCTCTTGGTCTGGGACTGGCCCACTTACCTGCATTGTAACGAGACATTTGTAGGAGACATGCTTCAGATGGCATGGAAAACTTTTTCAAATTTGGCTTGTTAGTCAATAGAAAGAACCTACATTAACATAATCTTGAAAGGAAAGTAACAGATTAAGTTTAAACTTCCATCTGCTTGTAGGTACATTGAAGACTATGAGGGAATCACAAAGTATTTTGCAGCATTTCATCTGTACAAGAGCTTTCCTACTGCAATAATCATTGATGATTTTGGAGATCTGTTTATTGATAGGTAGTTTTTCTTTTTACTTGGTTTTGTTTCTGCATTCAATTGTGAAAGAAACTAATCGCTGTTGCTGTTGTGCATTGTACGTATATGTTACTGGTTATCTTCTAATATATAAGTCAGATAACTTGTTCATGCAAAATCAGGTGGCTTTCTTCTTTGGATCAATGGGCCAATTCATGTGTATGCTTCTAGTTAAGACTTATTGAGCTATAACCTGTGACTAAATGGATTATATCATGAATACAAATAGTGATATATATTTTTTTTCACTTTGTGTTGTATCTGCATTAAATTGTGAAAGAAACCCACCAATGCTGCGGTCGAGTGTAGTAGCAGTTACCTTCTAATATAAGTCAGATACCTTGTTCATGCAAAATCAGGTGGATTTCTTCTTTGGATCAACCGACCAATTCATGTGTATGCTTCTAATTAGGACTTATGAGCTATGAACTGTGAATAAATGGATTATACCATGAATTTAAATAGTGCAACTAAATAAATAACGAGGGGTTTAAATAGACTTGCCTTCTATTTCACAGCAGCAATTTGTGATCACAATGAACTTCCTAAAATATTTATCGATTTTCTTCCCTTACCTATGTTATACAGTCATAGTTTAGTAAACAGATTTTCTTTATATAATTGTAATGCCTTGTTTCTGTGGATTTTCATTCATTGCTTATTATTTTTCTCCTTTTAATGCACCAACATGTAGTATGTTTATTGAATTTTCAGGAGTTGTCAACATAAATATGGCAATGCAAGGGGTAGAGATCTTGCCATGGCTCGAACTATGGCCTTATGCCAAGATGCTATAGCTTATGCGAAGTAAGAAATGCTTCAAGCACAAATTTTTATTTGATAATTCAGGCAAAGTTCTAGATTTCATTTGATGAGAAAACCTTATAGCATTTTTATTTTCTGGTATTGTGCAAGTTCAAATATTTACAATAGCATCTTATTTGTTTTCTATCTAGCCAAAAACAGCAAGCCCAAAGATTGTGCAACCTTTTACTTGCTGATACACACCAAGGAGACAGCCCAAGATTGTTATTCATTTATAAGAGATGGGTTCAGTGCATCTTGACAATTCAGGGTATTTTTCTATGGAACATTGGTCATAATTGAAAAACTCTTTTGAATAAGAAATGTGGATTTCTTATCGTGCTTAGATGAGATATATTATTCTTTTTTTTGTTACTGATTGTTTATTCTTAATAATGAGCAGTGCTGAAGAATCACTAATAATTAAACTGCATCATGTTGGTTTGTTGTATTCGGTGATATCTAAGGTTTTATCATGAATGCCAAGGTTAATGGTTTAGATGGTCCAGTTGGATGCCTAGGAAAAATTTCTGAAATATAATATTTAAATGCAATATTTTATTCAAGTAAATATATATAGTCCCACAAAACTATGTACGATAAAAGAATATGCAATTCAATTAAAGATTAGTCACTTTTTTGTACATGTTATGAAAAGGAGCAACATGAAAATAAGTTTTTATAAATTTATTTTGGAAATAATTAAACAAGAGAATTACATATAACATGAATTCATACTTCTCACTGAGTGCAAAAGATGAGTGACTTAAATTGCAAAAGTTGATTGAATAGCGTAAACATCATAATAGTTTAGCAAGAACTAATAATGTGCTACAATTTGACCATGATTTGATGTAAGTGAATAGTTGAGGTGCGTGTACGCAGGACGCATATGATGTATGAACTTCATATAAATGGTTTAATGTTTATTAAAGGTGTAATATATGATATGTGATCTTTTGTGGAGAAAGCAGTCACTTACCTAATTAAGCATTAGTTTCTTGCAGAAGTGGCCGGTTGATTGCAACATAAGTGATCAGGTAACTGTTTTGCCTAAAAATGAGGAAACCACTAGGTGCCTAGGCACGATTGTCAAGCCTGTAAAAATTTCTCCATGCTTGACCTTTGTACACCATCTGACTTTTAACAAGAATCGTAAACTGAAGAAATTACATCTCTTTTCTGGTCTTTCATTTTTTCCCCTTCTGTTCTTACAAAAGTTATCCCATCAAAACTTTCCTCAGAAGCTTCTTTATCTGATTGGCTAACACAAATTTGTAACTTCAGCAATTTCAGACAAGGTGTAAAAAATAACATGACTTGAACTATTAGCTACTGTTTGTTGCATGTGATATTTTGTGTTCTGTACAATATGTTTTAGTAATCAAATGTGGTCTTGGATTAATGAGTTAATAGTCTAGCTAGAAATCTTTTGCAAGTCCAGATGCAGTATTCTCTGTTGTTCACTGCTAGATGCCCATCCAACTAGGTTGAGCTGCAATTTTGGAAATTTCATGCAAAAGCCAATTTCAACCTATCACCTGACTGGTTTCATTAATTTACTAAATTCCAGGTTTAAGCAATTTAATCATGCAAGCATTTTAGTCTGATAGCACAATTATTTGTATCCTTTTTTTAACAGGTGATATATCTGGTTCTTTCATTTTGAAGTATAGCAGCATCTCAGGCAATCACCTGGCTAAAACGAGAACTGCCAAATACTCCATTGCACTTCAGTCTCTTTTACTGGAGGTTTTTGAAAGCTGATGTGATTTTGGCTGGTTTTATGATGAGATGTAATTAAATGAAAGCCTGTTTTTATTTTAGTAAATCTGCAAATTTAGTTCATTGAAGGTAAACACGATGTTTTATCTTTCCTTATGTATCATGCCCTGCAATGGTCAATATATTTCTGCATCTGGCTGAATTCTTAACACTTATGAAAAAATATATACAATCAGCTCTTGAGCCTCTGAGCTTAATTAATGCTGTGGTGGTCTGTCTTCTTATATGGGGGATGATCATTCTTGCTTGAACAACTTGCAATGATCGCAAGTGCCTTCTTTCCCTGCAATAATAATCTGTTTCAACTTCAAGGATGCCTTGAATGGATTTCATGGTCCTCGTGACAATGGAGTGCAATGACTGATGTTGATAAAGCCATTCAATTTCTCACACTTTTGGCAAAGTGTCTCCGAGTTCGGACGAAAGTTGTGGAAGCATAGTTGTAGATTTGGGTATGCAACTATTACTGCTATACTTTTCTTTTCGGTTTAAGATCTGTTTGCTTGCATGTGATTGATAATCTGTGTAAATAGAGATGCATTGTAAGTGATGACTCTGTATCTAAAGATGTTTTTCAGCCGTCTGGCTGTCTGCAA
>NC_088357.1:19622500-19735000 GCF_036884655.1 Musa acuminata AAA Group | reverse complement strand
AATTGGCGTGATCTCTAGTTTGTATTTTCTTATTGCTATTTACATTACTACAAACCTTCTTACATGCTTTATTTCCTTATTACCTTTGCTGCACACCTTCACAAACATGCGTTCAAGTTAAGCTTCTCAAGTTCGGTTTTTATCGTGTGAAAGATTTGTCGAAACCAATGTTTTAATCCGCTGCACTAATTCACCCCCCCCTCTTAGTGCCGCTCTGATCCTAACAATTGGTATCAGAGCAAGGCTCACTCTCATATTTGGTTTGATACCCAAGAGAGATGGCTTACTCCGGCATATATGAGGGTCATTCTATCACATGTCCACCCATGTTTAATGGGTCAGATTATACTTATTGGAAGACTCGTATGAGGATCTTCCTCACTTTCATGGATTTCGAGCTTTGGACTATTGTCGAAAACGGATTTCAAAAATCTTCTCTTCCGATGAGCGAATGAAATGAATCGGAAAAGAAGGTTTTTGCTTTAAACGCAAAGGCTATGAATGCCTTGTTTTGTGCACTAGATAAAAATGAATTTAATCGTGTTTCAATTTGTGATTCGGCTTTTGATATTTGGAGAACTCTTGAGGTTACTCATGAAGGCACTAGCCGAGTGAAAGAGTCCAAAATCAATATCCTTGTGCACTCTTACGAACTTTTTCGAATGAAACCAAGTGAGTCCATCGGAGACATATACACCCGTTTCACAAATGTCATCAATAGACTCAAAGCTCTTGGTAAAGATTTTACTAACTTTGAACTAGTAACTAAAATCTTAAGATCCCTCCCTAAAAGTTGGGATCCAAAAGTTACGGTCATTCAAGAGGCCAAAGACCTTAAAACATTCCCTCTTGAAGAACTTATTAGGTCTCTAATGACCTACGAAATGACATGTCAAGCTCATGATGAGCTCGAGAACCCCCTTCCAAAGAACAGGAAGGATATGACACTCACATCACAAGAAGATCACTTGAAAGGAACATCAAGTGATGAGGACAGTGACAATGACATTGCACTTTTGACTCAAAAATTTAAAAAAATTTTAAGAAAGAATAAATTTAAAAATAATATAAAAAATAAATTTGAATACAAGAAGGACCAAGTTATTTGCTATGAGTGCAAAAAATCGGGACACTACAAGAACGATTGTCCCTAAGCCAAAAAGAAAACATCAAAGAAGAAGGCGCTCAAGACAACGTGGGATGATTCAAGTGCGTCCGAAGAAGAGGAGTCCAACACCGAGCAAGTTGCTCATTATGCCCTAATGGCCATCGGAGAAGAGGTAACATATTTAATTGATGCAGATTTACCATATCATGAATTATTAAATGCCTTCCATGAGTTATTTGATGAATGTAAGATAATTAGTAGAAAATATAAATTGCTAAAAAGGAGCATGATAGTTTCACTTGTAATTTCGATAAATTAAAGACTGAATATCATGATAGTTTAGCTCCATGTATAAAATGCCATGATCTAGAAACTCTCCAAAAGGAGAACTTGCTACTTAAGGACACCTTGAAGAAATTCGAGGTTGGTAGCAAGTCTTTGAACATGATCCTTACAAATAAGGGTCACGTTCCTAAAAGAAGTGGAATCGGATTTGTGATAAGTCCTCACTAAAATCCAACCACCTTCATTAAAGGCCCTGTCTTACATATTCGGCACCAAAGCAATTGTAACTTTTGTTGCAAATATGGATATAAAACTTATAAATGTTCATTCAAGAAAATTAGTCCAAACAAACTAATTTGGGTTCATAAAGGAACTATGATCAATTCTATGCAATATGATGAACAAGTCAGATCAGTTTTTAAGGCACCCAAAAGAAAATGGGTACATAAAAATAATCCCTTATTGTAGAAACATACACCATCACAAGCTAAGAGCAAGAGATGGTATCTCGATAGTGGATGCTCAAGACATATGACTGGAGATCCATCTCATTTCTTTATGCTCACTAGCAAAGAAGAAGGGTACGTCACTTTCGGAGACAACAACCAAGGCAAAATCATTGGCAAGGGAACCATAGGTAACAAATTAAAATTTTCTATTGATGATGTCTTACTGGTTGATGGATTGAAACATAATCTCTTGAGTATTAGTCAATTATGCGATAAAGGTTATATCATTAGATTTGAATCAAATGTGTGTATTATTGAAAAACCAAACCATAACATAACTATGATTGCATTAAAACAAAATAATGTCTACACCATCAACCTTGATGAACTAAGTAATGAAATGTGCTTCTCCGCTTTAAATGATGATGCTTGGCTTTGGCATAGGAGACTAGGCCATGCAAGCATGAAACTAATATCTAAGATCTCATCTAGAGAATTAGTACGAGGAATTCCAAATATGAAGTTTATTAAGGACAAAATATGCGATGCATGTCAACTAGGTAAACAAATAAAAACTAGTTTCAAACCAAAAATTCAAATTAGCACCACTAGACCATTACAATTGATTCATTTGGACTTATTTAGACCAATTGACATGACAAATCTAGGAGGAAGCAAATATGCGTTTGTAATTGTGGATGACTATACTAGATACACTTGGACCTATTTCTTAGCTCACAAAAGTGATTGTTTCAAGTGTTTCTCTAAATTTTGTAAACTCACTCAAAATGAAAAAGGCTTCATGATTTCATCAATTCGGAGTGATCACGGTGGCAAATTTCAAAACCGTGACTTTCAAAATTTTTATGAAGTTAATGGATACAATCACAACTTCTCCACTCCGAGAAATCCTCAACAAAATGGAGTAGTTGAAAGAAAAAATAGAAACCTACAAGAAATGAGAAGAACGATGTTAAATGAACATAGTCTACCCAAGTACTTTTGGGCCAAAGCCGTGAATACGGCTTGCTACATCATGAATAGGGTTATAATAAGACCGTCCCTATCAAAAACTCCCTATGAATTATGAAATAACAAAAAACCAAATGTTTCCTATTTTAAAGTTTTCGGTTGTAAATGCTTTATTTTGAATGAAAGGGATGCCTTAGGAAAATTTGATGCTAAATCTGATGAAGGCATCTTTCTTGGTTACTCTTCCGTTTCTAAGGCTTTTCGGGTTTTTAACAAAAGAACCTTAGTAATAGAAGAGTCTATTCATGTAGTTTTTAATGAAATTTCTGATTTAAAAAAAAATGATTTTGATGATGATCTTGGTTTTGATAATTTGAATTTAAATGAACCCCCTCATCAAAATAACAACTTGGATGCACCTTCTTCCGAAATTTCCTTACCCAAGGAATAGAAGTATATAGATGCTCATCCAAAGGAGCTAATTATAGGAGATACATCAAAAGAGGTTCAAACTCATTCCTCTTTCAAGAATTTTTGTGCTAACACCGCCTTCCTTTCTCAAATCGAACCTAAATGTATTGACGAGGCCTTAAACGATGATTTTTGGGTTATTGCAATGCAAGAGGAATTAAATCAATTTGAGAGGAATAAGGTATGTAAGCTTATTCCTAGACCTAGTAACCATTTAGTCATCAGTACTAAATGGGTCTTTAGAAACAAGCAAGACGAAAATGGTATCGTGGTTAGAAACAATGCTAGATTAGTGGCCAAAGGTTTCAACCAAGAAGAAGGTATCGACTACAAAGAAACCTTCGCTCTTGTGGCAAGATTAGAAGCCATTAGGATGCTCCTTGCCTATGCTAGTAGTAAAACTTTTAAACGGTTTCAAATGGATGTCAAAAGTGCCTTCTTGAATGGTTTTATTTCCGAAGAAGTATATGTTAAACAACTTCCCGGATTTGAAAATTCTCTTCTTCCTAATCATGTATTCAAATTGACTAAGGCTCTCTATGGCTTGAAACAAGCTCCTAGAGCTTGGTATGAAAGGCTTAGTTCCTTTCTTATTTTAAATAATTTTACCAAAGGCAAGGTTGATACTGCATTGTTTATCAAACATTTTGAAAATAATTTTCTTATTGTGCAAATTTATGTTGATGATATTATTTTTGGCTCTTCGGATAAATCACTATCTGAATCATTTGCCAAATGTATGAGTCATGAATTTGAAATGAGTTTAATGGGTGAATTAACTTTCTTTTTAGGATTACAAATCAAACAACTTAGTGATATATTTCTTAACCAATCTAAATATACATTAGAATTTTTAAAACGATTTAACATGGATAATTCAAAAGCAATAAACACCCCTATGAGTACTTCAACTAAGTTAGATATGGATGAAAATAGTGAAAATTTCGATCAAAAAACATATAGGGGAATGATAGGTAGTCTACTCTACCTCACCGCGACTAGACCGGATATTATGTTTAGTGTAGGACTTTACGCTAGATTTTAATCTAATCCTAAATTATCTCATCTTAAGAGTGTTAAAAGAATATTTAGGTATATTAAAGGAACTCCAAATTTAGGATTGTGGTATCCAAAATCTGAAAAATTCGATTTAATAGCTTATGCATATGCCGATTTTGGCAGATGCAGGATAGATAGAAAAAGTACATCCGTAACATGCCAATTTTTAGGACATGCACTTGTTTCTTGGACTTCCAAGAAACAAAATTCAGTTGCACTATCTACGGCGAAAGCCGAATACATTGCTGCAAGTGCATGCTATGCATAAGTTGTTTGGATGAAAAATATATTAGAATACTATGGAATTCACTTCAAAAATGTTCCCATAAAATGTGATAATACTAGTACTATATGTCTTACCAAAAATCCAATTCAGCACTCTAGAACTAAGCATATCGATATTAGGCATCATTTCATACGCGATCATGTCCTTAACAATAATGTTGTTTTAGAATTTATTGATACAAAGTATCAATTGGCAGATAGTTTTACAAAAGCCTTAAATGAAGACCAATTTGAATTCATTAGAAGGGAACTAGGCATGTTAAATTGTCCCTGAAAATAAGCTTGTTTGAATGTATTTTTCGAAAAATGTCTTATCCTTTTTTGTTCTTCTATGGATTTGACTTCATCATTCTCCTTCGATTCAAAATGACATATTAAAGTATAACTCATTATCTTAACCTATCTTAAGTCAAACACTTCTGAAAAACAAAAGAGGGAAGAAAGGATTTTTTTTTAATGAATGCTGATTTTTTTAGATGAATTCTGGATAAATATTTTTAGCAAATTTGAATGATGAATTTTATATGATTAATCTTAATGCTGAATTCTTTCTCTAATGATTTTATGATTACAAATTGTGTGCTTCAAGTATCATCTCCTTTTTGTTGATGACAAAGGGCGAGAAAAGTGATGACTCATACCATTTTGATAGCATGACTTATATGAATTGCAAAAGCTTGTGTGATACGAATGTCTTATATGCCTTGCAAAATCCTTGAGAATATCGCAAGATTGGTTGATCATATTGAAATCATACCTTACATCTATATCATGAAATTCATATTGAAAATCTTTATCTCCTGTCATAGTAAAAATTGTCCCTTATCATTCAACTTGAAAATGATTTTCATCGAAGTTTCGTATTTTCTTATGCTTAATGAGAATCACGATAAGTTCAACGGTTAGAACTTATCGGTTTATGCTTGAATTCAATGGGATGGAATTCAAGTGTTTTTATCTTCTCATAATATGGCATATAGATAGGGGGAGTTATGTTTAACTCCGTCATCAATTGATTGTCATCATCAAAAAGGGAGAGATTGTTAAATTTCAGATTTTAATGATAAAATCAATTGATGGGTTAATTGATCTAATCCATATTATTGAGTTAAGTGTGCAGGATTAACTATGATAACCAGAAAACATAAAGCAAGAATACCGGAGTCAAGTTCGATAGACGTTTAAGAGTTCGAAGAATCGTCGGAGATGCTGCCGGAACCTGTAACATCCCCCATTTTTTAAAAATTTAGTAGAAGGTTTGTTTGTAAAAATAAGGATTATTTAATAATTATTTTATATTCAATGATATTATATTAAAAGTTTATGGCTAGGGACCTAAGAGTAAATATTAGAAGTTTGATATAATTTATGAAAGATTCAGATTTAAGTTAAAAATATATATATATATAGTGGACATGTGTCACTAGCTAACCTAAGGTTGGTGCCACTTATCTTTACTTTAAAGATGACACCTAGCCCCTTTCATGCATGCATGACACCTTGCAACTTTTGCATTAGCCAAAACCCAAATAATTAGATGAAAGGTTAAAGAAAACAAACCTGAAGAGTTGCAGCCAACGTGAGTTGAGAAAAGAAGAAGAAGAAGAAGAAGAAGAAGAAGAAGAAGAAGAGCTTGAGGTTTTTCATCAATTTTCCCACATTTGGGATTCAAATAATTTTAAGGCAAGTGTTCTAACCCCATCCCACAGTAACCTTAATCTCTGTTTCCATTTTTATTCTGCAAAATTTGAAAGATTTCAACTGAGAACCAGACCTTCTTTCGTTTTGATATAAAGCTATGAATCTGTAATTTTTGTAATAAACTCTGATTTAGACAAGACCTATTCCATTTGAAAGTAGACAAAAAAATATTTATTTTGATACTAAGATCGAATGATTTGGGGTTTAAATGCCTACTAAGACTTCTGTTTAAATTAACCCTACAGATTCTATAAAATAGGGACCAAAATTTCTGACCTCTTGTTGCTTAACTACTTATAACTTTCTGCTGTGAACTCAGATTCATATAAAGTATGATTTATTCGAAGCTAGACTCAAAATTGCTTTTGTATATACCTGATTTGAAATTTTTGGAGTACAATTGCTAACTGAAACATCTGCTTTCATCGACCCTATGGATTTAGTAAAACAGAGCTAATATTTTCAGACCTTTCACTATGAAATTATCTGTAACTCCCTGTTATAAATTCTAATTCTTGTTAAACTTGATTTACCTAAAACTAAATTGAAAAAGCTTTCTAATGACACCTATTTTGTATAAATTGGAGCATAATTGGTTATCCAAATAGTTCATACAATGTTCCTATCAAATTATGCCAGAATCGAGCTTTGGTCGATTTCGGCTTTCCTTGTTTCATCTCTTTGGAAATCAATTTTGGCAAAAACTCTTACTTTAGTTAAGCTTTACATTATTACCTTTAATTTCTGTATACTTTTGCCCTTTATTTATTTGTACATCTACAACTATCATCTAAAGATCATGTTTGTATCGTAATGATTCGGCACATGCATCCCATTGTTCCGCATTTGCTTTCGATATGTGCCTCTTCCAGTTTCATTTCTTTGGACATTGAATTTATCTAACTTTCTTATTTCAATTGAGCTATATATGATTTATTTAAATCCTTGTATGCTCTTGCTTTTGTTTCCTTTCAAATCTGAATACATTTGTGAAAGATTATGTTTGTATCGTATTGACTCAAAAGGCATATGTACATTTCATTGTTCCGCATGTGCTTCCAATATATGCTAATTTTATTATTCATACTGTCCCTTTGTACTCCGGTGTTTGTGGGATAAATGTGAACCTTTGCTAGAAATGGTAAAGGGAGTTATGCTTAGAGCCCACGATGCTCTACCGGCCCCCTATGACTTCACTCAGGCATTGGTGGATGGAGCTCCCAAACGTGGGAGACTTATGTTTGTTGGTCATTCAGAAATGGATGGACCATATTATGTTATGATCCCACTTCACCTTCTATGTGTTTGATATAATATCCAAAGCTTTGGCTATGTTTCTATGCATGCTTTGGATAAGAATGAAATGAATGCATCGTCATCTGACATTTGAGCTTCTATTCATGTTTTGTTCTTTGATATATTTCCGAAATGTTATAAGTCTTTGTTATACCTTGAAAACTACCATATGTCATCGATATACTCCTTATACCAATGATATGCTCCAATTACCTTTCCTCGATTGTATGAATAAAACGTGCTTCGAACGATACGACATTGTAATTCTACATTTAAACAAAACATGCTACTGTTTCATCTTGTATCTCTGCTTTGTATTTTGATACCTTATTTGTTTGAAACCTGTCCTCTTTGCTATGGATATGTTAGTCATTTGTTGAGCTTTATTTGCTCACCCCGTTGCTATATAAATTTTTCGGGATAGCTTATCGCTTACTAAAATGTGTAAATTGGGTTGAGGCAGTGGAAGACTAGAAGATTTTGGGGCAAATATTTTATACTTGATAGGTTGATGTTGTATAAGTTCTTTTTGGGTGTAATAAAATATCAATGACAAATCTAGATTGATGTATCTTGTAAATATTTGAAAAGTACCTCTTACGTCAGGATTTTAGAAATATTAAGTCTAAATTGTGTACTGATATAAACATATAGTACATGTTGGTTTTGTGATTGCATTAATTACCGCGCTTATGGATTTATGATATAGTTATGGTTTAGTAAGGTTGCTTTTGGATTTTAAGAATCATCTAGTGACATGATGTATGATTATAAACTGCACAGGTTTTTGTGAATTGTGGATTGTAGAGGTGAATGACTTGAATATTTTTCTTAGTGACCTCAAATGTGTGATTGGATCCTGGATTGTTTGTTGAATTATAATATTATCAATCTTGAGTTAGGTTCACACTTCCTAAATGAGAACTAAATTCGGGGGGGCGTGACAGAACCAATCGAGAAGAAATCAGGAACTTGTCAAAATTTTCGGAAGTTCGCCGAAGAGATCGTTGGAGGTTCGAGGAGATCACCGAGAAGGCTCGGCTACTCGTTGAAGTCGTCACAAGATCGGGAGCCTACTGGGAGTCCATTGGAAGAAATCCGAGGGCATGTCGGAAGTCCGCCGGAAGTTTGTCGGAAAGCTCGCCGGAACGAGACTCGACGTTCGCGGTTGAAAACTTGCTTGGGATGTTTTTAGTTACGTAGTTCACATGTAATTAGAATTAGGATTAAAAGATAATCCTATATCCTGGTTAGGGGCCAACTAGGCCCAAAATTAGACTTGGTTTAGGCTGAACTTAAAGCCCAACTAGTGAACCGAAGGGTCTGGCAGTGGCACCGCCCCGAGAGCCAAGCGGTAGCACCGCTTGGCTGGGTGGTGGCACCGCCAGTACACTATCAGTGTCAGACATTGACAGGCGGTGGCACCGCCAGCATCGGGAACCGAAGAGAATTTAAATTTTGGAGCCCAAATTTGAATCCTCTTAAGGCCTATAAATGCCCCTCAATTCTCAGCTGAGATTACAACTTTTTGAGAAGCAATAGATTGAGAAAAAGGTCTTAGAAAAGTCTTAGCAATTCTTGTTTTCAATTTGCTAGAGTGTTCACCTCCTTCTTTCTTGCTGAAAATTTATAAGAGTGTGAACCGCTTGTAAAAGGTTGTAAGAGGGGTATTTGTCCTTCCCCTTCAAGAGATTTGCTAGTGGAAGGTGGGAGCCTCATCGAAGAGGGCCTCGCAAGTGGATATAGGTCATTTGACCGAACCTTTTTAAAATTGGCGTGATCTCCGGTTTGCATTTTCTTATTGCTATTTACATTACTGCAAACCTTCTTACGTGCTTTATTTCCTCATTACCTTTGTTGCACACCTTCACGAACACGTGTTCAAGTTAAGCTTCTCAAGTTCGATTTTTATCGTATGAAAGATTTGTCGAAACCAACGTTTTAATCCGCTGCACTAATTCACCCCCCCCCCTCTTAGTGCCACTCTGATCCTAACAACGTCGACTGTTCCTTTGGCTCGATGTCCAATCTTCTGACATATTTGCTCCGACCTAACGTCCAATTCCTTCTACTTTAATCGATTTATTTTTTTTGATCGAAGCTAGTCCTGCATCACTTAAACATAGAGCAAATCATAAAAAGTATCAATTGGTTTCATCATCAAAATCCGAGATTCAACAAAATGAATTCTTCTCTTCTTCTTCTTCTTCTTATTATTTTTTTACAAAGGAGAGAAAGAAACTAGCTAGCATCTCAAGAAAAACAAAAATGCTAGCTTGCATATCTAAAGAGAAATGGTAGCTTGCCCATTTCAAAAAGCAAAAGTGGTTATCTTGCAATGTTTTTGCTTAAACTTCTCATTTCATAAATTTGTTAGCCTGCATAAAATGGTGTAAAACTTACTTGCATAGTTCAAATACTTGTTGAATGATTCTCCTTTTTGTTGATGATAAAGGGGGAGAAACGATGAATGGAATCGTGTTAAAATGATATTGAATTTGGTATCATACATGAAGTGATAAATGGTTCAAAAATGCTTTAGTTGTTGAATCTCGAATTTTGATGATAAAATCAATTGATGAGTTTATGATCTGATCTGCGTTTTGAGTGACACAAGACTAGCTTTGATCAAGGAAAGATAAATTGATTAAAGTAGGAAGAATCATGTTGGGCTAGAGTGGAACATGTCAGAAGATTAGACGATGAGCTAAAGGATCGATTGATATATCGACAAAAGGCTTCGGGCCATGAGTTCGGGCATCAGACTAAGAAGAACAAAAATTGCTCTAAGGAAATTAGAGTTGCGGAGGTCGATTGACCGACTGGGTAATAGGCCACAAGAGAGGACGATGCATTGAAGAATTGGACGAGGCGTCGATGAACTAATGACATGCCAGATAAAGGATTCATGCTTTGTAATTATTTGTCTAATATTAAAGTAGTTTAGGGGGCTACTTGAGTTATCTTATGGTGTAATCATGTTAAATCAATTAGGGTCCAATTGGGCCGTAATTGGGACTGATTTGGGCTTATTAGGAGGCCCATTCAATGACCCAAAAGTTGGGTCAGGCGATGCCATCGCCTGAATAGGCGATGGAATTGCTTGTGAGTTAGAAAACTTGAAAAACCCAATCTCCAAGGCTGTCAAGCGATGGTACCGCCAGACTAGGTGGTGGTATCACCTAGTGATAGTGTGTTAGGTGGTGGTAACATTAGACTGGGCGATGGTACCGCCCAATGTTAGGTTGCAGGCGGTGGTACCACCCAATGCTAGCGGAGGTACCGCCTATACCCGAATGACCCAGAAATTTAAATTTTTGGCTTCATTTTTGAAATCATTTGGGGCCTATAAATACCCCACTTGGGCAGCAAGAAAGGAGTAAGAATTCTCGAGGAAAAAACTAAGTAAACTCTGCTAAAACTTTGAATTCCCTCCTTCTAGTGCTTAGAGTTAGTCCTAAGAGAGGTGTGTGAGGGAATACTTATAAAAGAGTGACTTGTAAGGATTATCTCCTAAACCCATAAAAAGAAGAAAGTATTGTAAAGAGGGGTTGGTCTTCATCTATTGAAGGAAGACCTTTAGTGGATGCCCGTGACCTCAATGGAGGAGGAATCAGAAGTGGATGTAGGTCACTACAACCGAACCACTATAAATTCCTGTGTATTCTTTCCTTACTGCTTATTCTCTTTACTGCATTCTACTTTACTTCATTGCAAACTATCCAATCCCTTCCTCTCTATTCACTTGCAAACTTATACGAGTCAAACAAATGGTTTTCGTCGAAATCGGTTTTTATCGTACGAAGATTTTCAAACCAACATAATTTTTTCGCTATATTAATTCACCCCCCCTCCCCCCTCTTAGTACTATTTTTGATCCTAATAGTTGGTATTAGAGCCACATCTTTTTCTCATTTGATTTAACACCTAAGAGAAATGGCTCTTTTCAGCTTTCAAAAGGACTTTTATATTGTTCGTCCTCTTATGTTCAATGGGACGGACTACACTTATTAGAAAACTCGGATGAGAGTTTTCTTACGTTCCTTGAATCTTGATTTATAGAATATTGTTGAAAACGGATTTGAAAGGTCTTCTCTTCCAATAAACGATTGGAATGAGTTGGAGAAGAAGACTTTCTCTTTAAATGCCAAGGCTATGAATGCTTTGTTTTACGCTTTAGATAAAAATGAGTTTAATCGAGTGTCTATTTGTAAAATCACTTTTGATATTTGGCATACTTTTGAAACCATACACGAAGGCACTAGTAGAGTAAAAAATTCTAAGATAAATCTTTTGATGCATGATTTTGAATTATTTCGTATAAAACAAAGCGAAACCTATGGAGACATGTACACCCATTTTACGGATATCGTCAATGGTTTAAAAGTACATGGTAAAAGTTTTTTAAATTTTGAACTTGTTAACAAGATATTAAGATCCCTTCCAAAAAGTTGGGATCCTAAAATAACGATAATACAAGAATCATAAAACTTGAATCATTTTCTGATTGAAGAACTTATTAGGTCCTTGGTAACCTATGAAATGATGTATAAGACACATGATGAACTTAATTAACATGAGAACAACCTTCCAAAGAACAAGAAGAATTTTGCACTTAGAACAAAAGAAGACCACTTGAGAGAAAACTCAAGTGATGATGATAATGATGATCTTGAACTCTTAACAACAAAATTTAAAAAGTTCATAAAATAAGAATTAAAAAATAAAAACAAACTTAAAAAGAATACAACAATGAAGATGAGTATATAAAACTAAAGAAGAAGTTCTCAAAGGATGAATCAAGCGCATCCGAAGATGAGGAGCAAACTAATGAAGATGAAGTGGTGAACTTCGCTTTGATGACTCTCAACAATGAGGTAACCAAAATTTCTTTACCTTATTTTGAAATTACTTGATGCATTTTATGAATTATTTTTAAATTAGTTTAGAAAAATTATATATAATTTAAAAAAAATGATCATGAAAATTATATGTTTTATGATAAAGGTACAAAATATTAGATTTAAATCTAATACTTGTACACCTAATAAGATTAATTATATATATGCTTTTAACAAGAAATAATGTATATCTTGATGATTTTCGTATTATTTTTTATTGAAAATGCTTTTTGTTTAATGAAATTATGTTTGATGATTTAATGATGCATAATGATGTAAGACATAATGAAAATGTTAAAAGTTTTGATATCATGCTTAATGAGCTTATATTTTAAAATTATGCATGATGATTTTTGTAATTTATGGCTTATTGATCTTTGTCATAATGAAAGTTACTTTTTCGATTTTAAACAATGATGCATATTTTTGTTTGGCATAAAAAAGACAAAGGCATGCTTACATGAAATCAATCACAAAATTTAAAACTAAAAGAACTTGAGCTATTTTTAATCTATCTATGTTGCTTTCATTAAATTATCCGAAAAGTGATCATTTTGGATTTGATAATTTATTTTTATATTTAACCAAACACTTGATTTATTCATGTTTATGACATGAGATGTATTTTATATGAATAATTTTGTTCTCGCATGATTTTATTGTCCAAAGAAGAAAATTATCCAAATGAACCATAATTGTTATTTTGATTACAACTTAAAAGTTTTCAATGGATCAAGATTTTTCATATTTTATTCTCTTGTGATTCTTTTTTCTATTCACTAAAAGGGAGACTTATCCTAAAAAACCATGATATGCTATTTGACATCTTGAGAATTTATGACTTATATTTTGTTATGCATTATTCCCCTCTTCTTCTTTCTTATTTACAATGACAAATGGGAGAAAAGAAATTACTAGCATTTCAAGAGACCGATAAATGTATTTATTTCATTTTGAATCTCTTGAAAGTGATTTTGATGATTTTGATTATTTGAATTTGAATAAGTTTTTACCTATATCGTGATTTTGATTCCTTATAATTATAACTTGAAATCTTTTATGAATCAAGATTGTTCTCATATTATTTAAGAGGATATTTTTTATGAATCATGATTTTTGAATTATAACTTGTGATTTCTCTTTAATATATAAATCATGATCTTGACAACTTGAGATTCTCATGAATCAAGATTGTTTAATATGATTTTTTTTTGTTATCCAAAAGAATCATTATTTGTCTCTTGATATTCTCAATTTGTCTTCATGAATTGTATATCTCATCACCAAATTTTTCTTGATATCTTTCATGTGATGATGACTTGAATATTTACACTTTTGTATTCTTCCCTTCTTTTTGCCTATGACAAAGAGGAAGAAAGAATTGTTAGTGTGCACATATTAAGAAAAGCATATTGCTAAGAAAGGCAAAACTTACAAACTTGCACATCTCAAGGGAGATAGTTTTGCTAGGATAGATAAATTGGTGTAAAACTTGCTTGACATGCATTCAAACACTTACATTATTGAATGATTCTCCTTTTTATTGATGACAAAGGGGGAGAAAATAAATGATGAATATTTGGTATCATGATCAAAATATTGATAGCATGAAGTGATAAATGCTTAAACATTTTAATGATGATTTAATGTATGAAGTGACAAATGCTTAAAAATTTTAATGTCTTAGCATCATGAATGTTATGCTCAAAATGATGTATCATGAATGCTTGAGTATCATGTATGATATGCCCATAATGATAATTGATTTATTCTTGGTATCTTGCATGAAGTAAGGATGAAATGTAAGGTTTTGAAATTATACATGTTTTAATTTGAAACTATAATGATGCACAAACATATTGAATTAAGAATGATACTTTATCTTTATCATGATTCAGAAATTAATGTAAAGGGAAAAGAATTACAACATTATATTCTTCCCTTCTATTTGACAATGACAAAGGGGGAGTACAATTTGTTAGCTTATATGTCCTAAAATGATGTAAAATTTGCTATCTTGCTAGCTTGCTATCTTGCATTCTTTTTCAAAAACTTGTTAGCCTTCATACTTCAAAGAAAAGTAACACTTGCTAAATTGCTAGCTTGCATATTGTAAAATGATGTAAAATTTTGCTAGCTTGTGCTTTGCAAAGGAAGCAAAAAATTATACTTCTCAAAAGAGAAAAAGAACTTACTATCTTGAACATCACAAAAAATTACTAGCTTACCTATCTTAAGAAGCAAAAATGCAAACTTGCAAAATTTGTAATCTTGCACATCTTTAAAATTAATGATGACTTGGCGATTATACATATTGTAAAGTGATGAAAAAATTTGCTAGCTTATATGTTGTAAAACTTGCATATCTCAAAAACTAGCTAGATGCACTTCTCCTTTTTATTGATGACAAATGGGGAGAAGTTATAATGATGATCATACATGGAATAATGTATTGAAAATTTGATTATGCATGATTTTATGATGACATATTGATTAAAATTTTGAATTCAAGAGTTCTAATAATATGGCATATTGATAGGGAGAGTTAAGGTTAACTTCGTCATCAATTGGTTGAAATCATCAAAAAGAGAAAGATTGTTGAATTTCGAATTTTGATGATAAAATCAATTGATGAGTTTGTGATCTAATCTATATTTTGAGTGACATAGGACTAGCTTCGATCAAGAAGAGGTAATTGATTAAAGTAGGAAGAATCATGTTGGGCTGGAGTGGAACATGTCAGAAGATTGGACATTGAGCTGGAGGATCGGTTGACATATCGACAGAAGGCTTCAGGCCATGGGTTCGAGCATCGAGCCAAGAAGAGCAAAAATTGTGCCAAGGAAATCAAAGATGCAGAGGTTAACTAACTGATTGGGCAATAGGCCGTAAGAGAGGATGATGCACCGAAGAATCGGATGAGGCATCGATAAACTAATGACATGCTGGATAAAAGATTCATGCTTTGTAATCATTTATCTAAGATCAAAGTAGTTTAGGGGGCTAATTGATTTAGCTTCTGATGTAATCATGCTAACTCAATTAGGGGCCAATTGAGCCTTAATTGAGATTGATTTGGGCTCATTGGGAGGCCCATTCAGTAACCCAAAAGTTGGGTCAAGCGGTGGCACCACCAGAACAAGCGGTGGAACCACCTGTGAGTTGAAAAACTCGAAAAATCTGGTCTCCAAGGTTGTCAGACGGTGGTAACGCCAGACTGGGTGGTGGTACCACCCAGTGTTAGGCTATAGGCAATGGTATCGCCCGTATCTGGAAGACCCAAAAATTTAAATTTTTGACTCTATTTTTAAAACTATTTAGGGCCTATAAATACCCCACTTGGGCAACAAGAAAAGAGCAAGAATTCTTGAGATAAAAACTAAGTAAACTTTGCCAAAACTTTGAGTTTCCTCCTCCTAGTACTTAGAGTTAGTCCTAACGGAGGTGTGTGAGGGAATACTTATAAAAGAGTGACTTGTAAAGGTTATTTCCTAAACCCGTGAAAAGGAGAAAGTGCTATAAAGAGGTGGCTGGTCTTCACCTATTGAATGAAGACCTTTAGTGGACGCTAGTGACCTTAACGGAGAAGGAATCGAAAGTGGATGTAGGTTACTACGATCGAACCAATATAAATTCTGGTGTGTTCTTTCCTTACTGCTTATTCTCTTTACTACATTCTACTTTACTTCATTACAAAGTATCTAATCCCCTCTTCTCTATTCACTTGTAAACTTATATGAGTAAAACAAACAATTTTCGTCGAAATCGATTTTTATCGTACGAAGATTTTCAAACCGATGTAATTTTTTCGTTGCACTAATTAACCCCCCCCCCCCCCCCCACTCTTAGTGCCATTTTTGATCCTAACATTAGTATCATATATGTTATGCCAAAAATGATTGAAAATATGAATGCTTCGGTATCATGAATGTTTTGCCCAAAATGATATTAATTTTGGTATCATACATGAAGTGATGAAATTATGTATGTTATACTTGGATGACTTGAAACTATGATGATTTACAATGTATGAAATTTTGATATATTTCATTTGATCACTATGATCAAAATTGCTTCACTTGAATTCAAAGTTATGATTCCTTTTGAATTCAAGTTTGCCTTAACTCAATATGACATATAGATAGGGGGAGTTAAGGTTAACTCCATCAATTGGTTGTCATCATAAAAAAGGGGGAGATTGTTGAATCTTATATTTTGATGATGAAATCAATTAATGAATTAATGATCTAATCCATGTGTTGAGATAAGTGATGCAGGACTAACTACGATCATGAAAAAGGTAAAACAATTAAAGAAGAATTGAATATTGGGCCGAAGTTAATGATCGGGCATTGGGCCGGATGAGTTGGGGGATACACCGAAGGATCGGACGATGTAGTGAAAGCTTATCGGAAGTTCACCGGGAGTTCACCGAAAGCTCGTCGAAAGTTTTTCGGGAGTTCGCCGAAAGCTCATAAGAAATTCACTGAAAGTTCACCAAAAGCTTGTTAGAAAGTCACCCAGAGTTCACCAAGAGTTTAATTGAACAATTGATATGCCAAACAACTTAGATTACTTGTATCGTAATTATTTTAGCCTTAACTATTTGGATTTTAATTTGAGTTAGTTTTGGGAAAAATCTTACTAACTCAATTATGGGCCAAGTGGACCCAAAACAGGACTAAATTGAACCGAATGGATGGCCCATTTAGGCACTTGGAATTGCTTGAGGCTCAGCCTCCTAAGTGGACTGGGCGGTGGTATCATCGGTAATTAATGCTATCAAGTGGTGGTTGTTGAATCTTAGATTTTGATGATAAAACCAATTAATAAGTGTTTATGATTTAATCTATGTTTTGAGTGACACAGGATGCTTTGATCAGGATGAGATAATTAAAGCAGGAAGAATCATGTTGGGCCGATGGAACATGTCAGAAGATTGGATGTCGAGCCGGAGGATTAGTCGATGTATCGACAGAAGGCTTCAGGCCATGGATTCGGGCATCGAGATAAGAAGAGTGGATATTGCACCAAGGATATCAGAGTTGCGAAGTCAATTGACCGATTGGGCAAAAGGCCGCAAGAGAGGACGATGCACGGAAGAATCGAACGAAGCGTCGAGGGACCAATGACATGCCGGACAACATGATTCATGCTTAGTATTAATTGTCTAGATCGAAGTATGTTTTTACATATGCATGATTAACTATAATAGCAAAGCATAAAGCAAAATAAAGTCCCGGAGTCAAGAATGTGATTTTGTTGGGAGTTCAAGAGTTCGTCGGAAGTCTGGACGTTCGTTAGAAGTTCTACCAAGAAGTCCTAGAGCTTGGCAGAGAATCTCATCGGAACTCGCCAAGAAGATCATCGTGAAGTCCAGGAGCTTGCCAGGAGTCCGTTGGAACATTGCCGAGGGATTGTCGGAAGTTCGTCGGAAGATCGCCGGAAGCTCGCCAGAAGAAACATAGACTTACGAACTTTTTTAGCTTAAGTATGCCTTAGATTTCAGAGTTAGTACATAATTGGGTTTAGATTTGGGCCAACCTAATTAGAGGCCAGTTGGGCCAATGTAAGGACTATGTTGGGCCAAATGAGATGCACAAACAGTAACCCAAGAGGTGACACCGTCGTGGCACAGTCTCCGAGACTATGTCAGGCGGTGGTACCGCCAGTCTGGGCAGTGGTACCACCTAGTGGTAGGTTGCCAAGTGGTGGTACCACTAGACTGGGCGATGGTACTGCCTAGTGCAGTTTTAGTGTTAGACTAACACTAGCGGTGGTATCGCCCAACATAGGCGGTGGTACCACCCAGCACAGGTAGTGGTACCGCCCGAACCTAGAAAACCTTGGATGAGATGTTTTTAGGCTCCAAGTTTGAATTAACTTGAAGCCTATAAATACCACTCTCATCCATGGTTAAAATACACATGACTTGAGAGTAAAAATAGAAAGAAACGCTGCTACAATCTTGTGTGAACTCCTCTCAAAAGTTCTAAGTGTTAGAATAGTTTGAGAGAGGAGTAAGTAGGGGGTGTAAGGGTTATCTCCTAAACCCGATAAAAGAAGAATCGAGTTGTAAAGGTAGTTGGTCTTCGCTTATTGAAGGAAGACCGATAGTGGATGCTGGTGGCCTCGATAGAAGAGGAATCGGTGGAGTGGATGTAGGTCACGACGACCGAACCACTATAAAAATTTAGTTTATCTTTACTTTGAGCAATTTATTTTAAACTACAAACTGCCTTCTCATTACTTACTATGCTCTTCCATACGCTTTCAATCTAAGCATATTTTTGAAATCAGTTTTCAACGTACGAAAAATTTTCGGAACCGACGTTTTTTACAGCTGCACTAATTCACCCCACCCGCCCCCTCTTAGTGTTGCTCTTGATCCTAACAGTTGGTATCAGAGCCTCGTTTTCTCATTTAGTTTAACACCCAAAGTGAAATGACTCTTTTCGGCTTTCAAAAGGGTCACTCTCTCATTCGTCATTCGTCCTCTCTTTTTTAATGGGACGGACTACACTTATTGGAAAACTCGAATGAGAGTTTTTTTGCTTTCATTGAATCTCGATTTATGGCACATAGTCGAATTTGGTTTTCAAAGGACTTCTCTTCCAATGAACCATTGGGATAGTTTAGAGAAGAAGACTTTTTCTCTATGAATGCCTTATTTTGCACCTTAGATAAAACTGAGTTTAATCGGGTTTCTATGTGCGAAACGACTTTTGACATATGGCGTACTCTCGAAATCACACATGAAGGCACTAGCAAAGTTAAAGATTCGAAAATCAACTTTTTAATGCATGATTTTAAACTTTTTCGAATGAAGCCGAGCGAAACCATTGTTGACATGTACACCCATTTTACAGATGTCATCAATGGTTTAAAAGCTCTTGGTAAAAGTTTTTCAAATCTTGAACTTGTGAATAAAGTTTTATGCTCACTCTCTAAACCTTGGGATTCAAAAGTAATGACTATTCAAGAATAAAAAAACTTGAACTATTTCCCTCTCCAATAACTTATAGGGTCTTTGATGACTTATGAAATGACGTGTAATGCATGTGAAGAACTCAAGAACAACCTTCCAAAAAACAAGAAGGATTTGACACTTAGAACACATGAAGACCACTCGAGCATAAACTCAAGTAATGGTGAACTTAAATTACTCATGATATTTAAAAAGTTAATGAAATAAAAATTAAAGAACAAAATGAACGTAATTACTTGCTATGAACACAAGAAGAAGGAAGCAGTCTTGGACGAATCAACAAAGGCGAGGTGAAAAACTATGCCTTAACGACTTTCGACGATGAGGTAATCAAAATGCCTTTGATTTATTTCGAAATTACATGATGCTTTTCATGAGTTAATTTTAATTTAGTTTAGAATAATTATTTTTCTTGAGAATTGCATGTTTAAAAATGAAAATGCAAAAATTATGATCATGCTAGTAATTTTGAAAATGATAATGAAAATTGCATGTTTTATGTTAATGGAATAAAATGTTAGATTTAAATCCAATGATCATCCTATGATTGTTTTTCAAGAAGAAATAATGTGTATCTTGATGATTTCCGATTTTGATTGAAACCATGCTTGATGTCTTAATGAATATATTAAGAAGTTTGATATCATGCTTAATGATGATACATGGATTTTGTATCGAAAACTAAGCTTGAAAAGTTAGATTCATCTAAAAAGAAAAATGTATGACTACAACAAACAAAATGATCTTGATGGAAAATGCTTTATGTTTGATAAAATCAATTTCGATGATGCATAATGATGTAATTATGTAATGAAAATATTAAATATTTTGAAACCATGTTTTGATGTCATGCATAATGATCATGCTTAATAAATTTCGAAATTATGCATGATGATTCTTCAGAGTTATGGATTATCGATTTTTACGGTAATGAAAGTGGCTTTTTCGGTTTTTAAACGTTAATGCATGTTTTTAGCATAAATAAAAAAGACATGCTTCTATGAAATAAATCACATGAATTGAAACAACTAAAAAGAGAAAAATATTTTTCTTGAAAATTTCTTTTTCTCTATCTTATCAAATTTTCACTAAGAGATTGATAAAGTTGTTTATGTCATTTTGAATCTCATGAAAATGATTTTGATGAGTTGAATTTGAATGAGACTTATCTTTATTTTTTGAGATTTATAACTTGAGATTTCTTATGCATGAATCAAGATATTATATCATTTGATCTCTTATATGTCTTTTTACTATTTATAAAAAGAAGAAATTTTATAAAATGAATCATGTCTTTTTTAATTCAAGAGGTCTTATCTTTGTATTTATGGCTTGTATGCCTTGAAATGATTGAAATATTTTATACTATTTTGTTTTCTCTTATTCTTTCTTGTTTACAATGATAAAAGAGGGAAAAGTTATAATCATGCATGGTAGGATTTAATTTAAAAAATTAATACCATCATGATTTGAAATACTATGAATTGTTGCTAATAATTGATGTAATTATGAATGATGATTTGGAATCATGCATATAATGATGATTTTATATTTTAAAAATATATATGATGATTTGGTATTATGCATACAATGCTTATGCTTTTTAATTATGATGATGAATGTGATGTATTGCATATGATGTGAATCATGATTGCTTTGATTTGAATTCAAGGTTTATCTCAATTATGGCATTTTGAAATAAGAATGATTACTTATCTTTGTCATGATTTAGAAATTGACGTAAAGGGAAAAAGAATTACAACATTATATTCTTTCCTTCTTTTTGACATTGACAAAGGGGGAGAAATATCGCTAGCTCATCTTGCAAAATTTAGAAACTTACACTTTGCAAAGGAAGCAAAATTGCTAGCTCAAACATTGCAAAGGAAGCAAAAATTTGCTAGCTTGCAAATTGCATGGAGAAAGAAGTGCTATCTTGCTTATCTCAAGAAGCAAAACATGCTAACTTACACATCTAGCAAAATTTACAAACTTGTATATTTTCAAGAAGCAAAAGTTGCTTTCTTGAACATCTCAAAATTGCTAGCTTGCATGTTTTAAAATATTATAAAATTATTACTAGTTTGCATGATGATAAAACTGAAGATTATGTTTATTATGCAACAATTTGAACTTACATCTTAAACACTTGAAAGTTGCACTTCTCCTTTTTGTTGATGACAAAGGGGGAGAAGTATGATCATGTTATGCATGGTGATGTGTTGCAAATATTCATGATGAAATTTACAATGACTTGAATTCGGCCCGAATTCAAGGTTTTATCAATATGGCATATTGATAAGGGGAGTTTGTTTAAACTCTGGAAGTTAAGGTTAACTCCGTTATCAATTGGTTGTCATCATCAAAAAGGGAGAGATTGTTGAATCTCAGATTTTGATGATGAAACTAATTGATAAGTGTTTATGATTTAATATGTATTTTAAGTGACGCAGGATGCTTCGATCAGGATGAGACAATTAAAGCAAGAAAAATCATATTGGGCCGGTGGAACATGTCAGAAGATTGGATGTCGAGCCAAAGGATCGATCGACGTATCGACATAATGCTTTGGGCCATGGATTGGGGCATCGAGCCAAGAAGAATTGATATTACTCCAAGGATATCAGAGTTACGGAGTCAACTAGCCGATTAGGTAATAGGCCGCAAGAGTTGACGATGCGTCGAAGAATCGGACGAAGCGTCGAGGGACCAATGACATGCCGAACAACATAATTAATGCTTAGTTTTAATTATCTAGATCGAAGTGAGTTTTAACATGTGTAGGATTAACTACGGTAGTAAGGCATAAAGCAAATTGAAGTCCCGGAGTCAAGAACACGATTTCGTTGGGAGTTCGAGAGTTCATCGGAAGTTTGGACGTTCATCGGAAGTTCTGCCGAGAAGTCCTGGAGCTTGCTAGAGAAGCTCGTTGGAACTCGCTAAGAAGTCGTAAAGTCCAAGAGCTTGCCGGGAGTCCACTGGAACATTACCGAGAGATCGTCGAAAGTTCGCCGGAAGAAACATAGACTTACGAACTTATTTAGCTTAAGTATGCCTTAGATTTCGTAGTTAGCACATAATTGGGTTTGGATTTGGGCCAACCCAATTAGGGGCCAATTGGGCCTATGTAAGAACTATGTTGGGCCCAAATAGTAACTCAAGAGGTGACACCGTCGTGGCACAATCTCCGAGACTATGTCAAGCAGTGACACCGCCAGTCTGGGTAGTGGTACCGCCCCTAGCAGGGTGCCAGGCGGTGGTACCACCAGTCTGGGCGGCGGTACAGCCCAGTGCAGTGTCAGTGTCAGACGGACACTAGCGGTGGTACCGCCCAATACTTGTGGTGGTACTGCCCGGACCTAGGAAAACTGGGATGAGATGTTTTTAGGCTCTAAGTTTGAATCAACTTGAAGCCTATAAATACCCCTCTCATCCCTGGTTAAAATACACAAGACTTGAGAGTAAAAATAGAAAGAAACGCTGCTGCAATCTTGTGTGAACTCCTCTCAAAAGTTCTAAGTGTTAGAATAGTTTGAGAGAGGAGTAAGTGGGGGTGTAAGGGTTATCTTCTAAACCCGATAAAAGGAGAATCGAGTTGTAAAAAGTGTTTGGTCTTTGCCTATTGAAGGAAGACCGATAATGGATGCCGGTGGCCTCGACGGAAGAAGAATCGGTGAAGTGGATGCATGTCACGACGACCGAACCACTATAATAATCTGGTTTGCCTTTACTTTGAGCAATTTACTTTAAATTGCAAACTGCCTTCTCATTACTTGCTATGCTCTTCCATAGGCTTTCAATCCAAGCATATTTTTAGAATTAGTTTTCAACATACGAAGAATTTTTGGAACCGACATATTTTACAACTGCACTAATTCACCCCCCCCCCTCTTAGTGCCGCTCTTGATCCTAACAGTGGTACTACCCTGTCAGGCGATTGTACTGCCTTGTCAAGTGGTGGTACCACCAGAGCTTAGTCTCCGCGGCTCTATTAGGTGGTGGTACTACCCAGACTAGGTGATGGTACTATTCAGTATCAGTCTGCAAGTGGTGGTATCGCCTAATACTAGTGGTGGTACCGTCAATACCTCGGAAACCCGAGATGAGATACTTTTTAGCTCTATTTTTGAAACTATTGGGGCTATAAATACCTCACTTTTTCCTGCATAAAAGAGCATGAAATGTGAACACAAGTCTTGAGATTTTAGGTTGTAAAAGTGTTGAAAAAGTGTTAAGTGTCCTCCTCCTCCTTCTTTAGCTTTATAATCATTCTAAGAGAGGTGTGAGGCTTGTGAAGATTGTCTCCTAAACTTTTGAAAAGGAGAAAGAGTTGTAAGAGGGTAGTTGGTCTTTGCCCATTGAAAGAAGATCGTTAGTGTATACTAGTGGCCTCGACGGAAGAGGAATTGAGAGTGGATGTAGGTCACGACGACTGAACCATTATAAATTTGGTGTGCACTCTCTTTCTGCTCTTCATTACTATTGTTCTCTGTTTTAATTATTTATTACATTTACTTCAAGTGAAGCACACTTTCGATATCATTTCTGATATGAGATTTATTGAAATAATTTTTCTAAATCGTTGATATTTTTATCATAAGCACTAATTCACCCTCCCTCTTAGTACCGATTTCGGTCTTAACATGTCTCCAATAGTTTCACTTGGTTTCATTCAAAATAATTCAAAACTATGTAACAAAAGATTGATTTTAGACTCTTTAACTCTACTAGTGCCTTTATGTGTGACTTCAAGTGTTTACCAAATATCATATGTAATTTTATATATAGAAACATGATTAAATACATTTTTGTCTAAAGCACAAAATAAGGCATTCATAGCTTTCGCATTTGAGGAAAATGATTTTTTCTCTAGATCATTCCAATCATTCATTAGTCTAGAAGATTTTTGAAAACCACATTCGACAATGTTCCATAAATTAAAGTCCATAGAAATAAAAAAATCCTCATACAAGTTTTCCAATATGTGTAGTCCGTCCCAACATAGTGGGATGAGTGATAGAATATCCCTCTAGATTGCCTGTAAAAGCCATCTCTCTTAGGTGTTAAATCAAACGGAGAGAAATGTGGCTCTGATACCAACTGTTAAGATCATTTCGGTATTAAGAGGAGACGTGAATTAGTGCTTTCGATAAAATCACGTCAATTTTAAAATCTCATTCGTTGAAACTCATATCGAAAAGATGTTAACTTGAAAACATGTTCATAAACGTAGTAAGAGTAAGAAATCAATTTACAATTTAAATGAAAAGCATAAAGTAAATGCAAACCAGATTTATAGTGGCTCGATCGTCGTGACCTACGTCCACTCCTGATTCCTCTTCACTCGAGGCCACGAGCGATCACTAACGGTCTTCCTTCAATAGGCGATGACCAACTACCATCTTACAACTTTTTCTTATTTTCATAGGTTTAGGAGACAATATTTATAAGCCTCACACCTCTCTTAGAATGATCACAAAACTAAAGAAGGAGGAGGACACTTAACACTTTTTCAAGACTTTTACAACTCAAAATCTCAAATTTTTATTACACTTTCATGCTCTTTCATGCAAGAAAGAATGAGGTATTTATAGGCCCCAATGACTTCAAAAAAAGAGTAAAAAAGTATCTCATCCTTGGTTTTTGGGATACTAACGGTATCACCGTCTGCCAGACTGACAATTGATGGTACCACCACTTGTTAGTTTGACATTGGGCAGTACCACCGCCTAATCTGACACTTGTTGAATCTTGAATTTTGATGATGAAACCAATCGATGTGTTTATGATCTGATATGTGTTTTGAGTGACGTAGGAAACTTCGATCAAGGAGAAACAATTAAAAGCAGGAAAAATCATATTGGGCCAGAATGAAACATTGTTGAATCTCGAATTTTGATGATGAAACCAATTGATAGTGTTTATGATTTGATTTGCATTTTAAGTGATGCAGGAAGCTTCGATTAGGGAGAGACAATTAAAGCAAGAAGAATCATGATGGGTCGGAGAAAAACATGTCAGAAGATTGGACGTCGCGTCGAAGGATCGGTCGACGTATCGACAGAAGGCTTCGAGCCATGGGTTCGGGCATTGGGCCAAGAAGAGCGGATATTGCGCCAAGGAAATCAGAGTTGCGGAAGTCAACTGGCCGATTGGGCAATGGGCCGCAAGAGAGGACGATGCACCAAAGAATCAAATGAAGCGTTGATGAACCAATGACATGCCAGACAACATTTGATTGAAGCTTTGTAATAATTGTCTAGATCGAAGTAGGTTTTAAGCATGTAGGATTAACTATGATAGCGATTAAGGCATAAAGAAAAATGAAGTCCCAGAGTCAAGAATGAGATTTCGTTGGGAGTTCGAGAGTTCATCGGAAGTCCGGACGTTCATCGGAAGTTCTGTTGAAATTGACTAAGAAGTCTAGGAGCATGCCAAAGAAGCTCGTCAAAACTCGCTAAGAAGATCATGGTGAAGTATTGGAGCTTACCGGAAGTCCATTGGAACATTGCCAAGAGATCATTGGAAGTTCGCTAGAAGATCGCCGAAAGCTCGCCGGAAGAAACCTAGACTTACTGAACTTATTTAGCTTAGTGTATGCCTTAAAATTCATTAGTAAATAATTGAGTTGTAATTAGGCAACTCAATTAGGGGCCAATTGGACCTAAATTAGGAGTGATTTGGGCTCATTGGGAGGCTCATTCAATGACCCAAATGTTGAGTTAAGCGGTGGCACCGCCAGAACAGGTAGTAGAACCACCCGTGAGTTGGAAAACTCGAAAACTCGATCTCCTAGGTTGTCAGGCGATGGTACTACCCAGTGTCAAGCTGTAGGCGATGGTACTACCTAGTGCAAGCAGTGGTACCACCCATACCCGGAAGACCCGGAAGTTTAAATTTTTGGCTCCATTTTTGAAACTATTTGGGCCTATAAATACCCCACTTGGGTAGCAAGAATGTAGCAAGAATTATAGAGAAAAAAACAGAGTAAACTCTACCAATACTTTAAGTTCCCTCCTCCTAGTGCCTAGAGTTAGTCCTAAGGGAGCTGTGTGAGGAAATACTTGTAAAAGAGTAACTTGTAAAGGTTTTCTCCTAAACTTGTGAAAAGGAGAAAATGTTCTAAGAGAGTAATTGATCTTCACCTATTGAAGAAAGACCGATAGTGGATGTCGATGGCCTCAACAGAGGAGGAATCGGGAGTGGATGTAGGTCACGATGACCGAACTGCTAATCATAGGTGCCCAACAAGCCAATCACGTGAGTGATGGCCCGTGTGATTTGACATGGAATATTTTTGCTTATTATATTTTGGCATTTATCACTTTATATTAACTATTGCATATATGCATATATATATTATGATGTCCTTAGATTTGTGCAATAGGAATCGGATCGTGATGAGATCACGATAATGAGATCGATTCATCTTTAAACACAGATCCTAAATAATCCCAATCATAGGTTGCCCGAGAGGGATATCATGATAACCAGATAGACTAGTATGCTATATACCCGTCCATATGATGGATGCAGCTGGTCTCATAGGCACTCGTGTGGGGACACTAGGGATACAATACAAGTGCTCAGTGGAGAATGAGTTCACTGATTGATTTGCTTACGGAATACTTGATGGTTGATGATGCCTTATTGTCAAACAGCGATTCCGTAGTCCTAGTGGTGCATCTGATCCTTAGACTTAAGATACCAAGGATGTCCTGTATGAGTGCTCCACTCTTTGATACCAGACTTATAGGTTTGGATGTCCCAGATCTAGTACAGCTAGTCATTGGGAGTGGCAGTCAACTTTACGAGGGCTATTGAGTGTCAATAGAGGATCATCCACTCTCGGCATTATGAGAGGAATATCCCATGTATTCTTGCTCAGTCAAATCCCTGGCCAGCGTCATTCGGATTGAGAGAGAAAGAGTTCTCTGGGAGAATCCGATTAGAGCGAGACTCGAGAAGAAACCGTATAGGTCTGATAGCACCATACCCTATATACGGTCTCTGGGATATTATATGGATGAGGGACTATAGGTATACGGTAAGTGAGGACTGACAGATCCAATGGATTGGATTCCCTTGTATTGTCTAGGGACTACGACGTAGTGACCTAGTACGTCTGTAGTCGATGAGTCGAGTGAATTATTATACAGATAATAATTCACTAAGTTAGAAGGAGTTCTGACAGGTATGACTTATGGCTAACTCGATATTGGGCCTAGGGGTCACACATATATGGTAGGTATTGCGACGAATATAGGTTCGGATATGAGATATCCGTCGGAACCCCTATCTTATTGGATATCCAATAAGCCCATGAATTATTGGATCCCATGCACAAGATCCAATAAGAGCCCATGAGAGATTATTGGATAGAGATCCACTAATCTAAAAGGCTTGGGCAATTGGATGCAGATCCAATACCTACTAGGGGAGGATCCATTAGGGTTTGACAGGGGAGCTCTATAAATAGGAGGGATTCAATGGTTCATAGGCTAGAGCCTTTGCTTGGCTCACCTATTCTCTTCCCCCTCTCCACCTCATAGTAAGCCTGGAGTTTTGAGGAGCGTCATCGCAGCCCTGATGTGTGGTTCACAACTAGAGAGGGGGACGCTTGACCTCCTTCACCCTCTCCTAGAGATCTGCAAGGAAATAGGGATATACGATCTCCCTAGGTAACACAATCTATTCTATACATAGTTTGTTTCGCGGATTTTTGTACACCAATCTTCGCACGACGACGAACATCTTTTTGGGAAATTGAGGATTTTATTTTATTTTCTTGTTCTTCCACTGCGCATGTGATGTCACTCCCAAGATTTTCCAATAGTGGTATCAGAGCCAGGTTGTTCATGCGAACGATTGATTTTGAACTGCGTGTGTTGTTTTTAGGAAGAATTTTGATGTTAAATTATTGACGCAATAGACGAGAAGGGCAGCAACTGTTGCTGCCCTTGCTGCGCTCGAAGATGGCTGCCTACTTGCTGCCATCTTCGTGTAGGCAGGTCGCCTACAATGGTGGCGCGCAAGGGCGGCGCCTGCGGGTGTTGGACCCGCGGGAAAAGGCACCGCGGGGCAGCGGCGCCTGCGGCCGCAGCGCCCGCGGGCTGAGGCACCGCAAGGCAGCGGCGCCTGCGGCCGCTGCTCCCGCGTGATGACGCGCCGCAGGGCAGCGGCACTTGTGACCGCGGGCAAAACCCTGCAGGGGCGGCCGCCCGGCGAGGCAGCACCGCCTGTGGGCATTGCCTCGCGGGCAAAACCGCCTGCGAGGTCAGCGCTACCCACGGGGGCGCCCACTTTCAAGGGCGGTGCCCCGGCCCCGTTGCACATGCCGTCGTCGGCAGGGTGGCGGTGGCAGCAGTAGCAGGGAAAAGGGAGAGGGGCTTAGGGTTTTGGGCAAAAAGATAATTTTAGCCCTCGAAATTTGAGAAATTCTAATTTTTGTCTTTTGTCCAAATTATGAAAATACCCCTAGGAATTCAAAAATTCCCTACATGTCCCTGATTTCAAAAAATATTAATTAATTAAAAAGTTTAGTTGATTATTATTTATTATTATTATCTAGTAGTCCTACATGATCATCTGGTGTGATTGCTTATACACATACTAGATATTTATATATATTTGTATGTGATGCAGATATATATTAAATATGTATATGTATGACGTCATATTCGGAGACCTAGGAGACCAAATCATTGAAACATCTCTCTCGATAATATTAAGTCGGTAAATATGAGTCAATTAGATTGACCCACGTGGCCTTCCATCATAATAGGTATGAACCGATTCTCGATGTAGGTTGAGTAAGTTGAGTCCCTCGAGGCTCACCTATATCACGATTCGCTATCTTGCTTACGACATAGAGATGCCACCGGTGACCTGAGGACATGGTATGCTTAGTCGAGTCCCTCGAGGGTATATCATCGAATCAGACTCATCTTGTAACGATGGTGTTGACTTAACCGAGCATCATGGTTAGTCAAGTCCCTCGAGACCATAGTGATTCGGAGGCCGAATAGGATGGGAATCACAAGGAGTTATGATCGGCAAGAGTTGCCCACCTTTTGGGCTTAGTGTGATTAGTCGTGTCCCTCGAGGTTACACTAAGACGCTGATTGGATCCTGATCCCCACTAGAAGTCTACCGGAGACTTCTGTTTCACATGTTGAGGGTATCGTGTGACTCGCTAGTAAAATAGTGGGAGCATATTAAGATAGAAGCCCATATCTTGATTGTTTATTTCTTGTAAAATTTACATATTATTCATTTCTGCTGTATTTTTATTTTTAAAAAATGTCACTTTCAAATCCCTTACGTGGCATACTTGATGTCAACCGCCTCAATGGTCCAAATTATACGGATTGGCTCTACAACTTGAGAATTGTTCTCACGACAGAGAAAATCACATACGTCCTTAATACAATGATGCCTACGCCCAAGGAAGGGGCAAGCAAGGATGAGATCGCTCACTACATGAAGTACATTGATGACTCCACTCTTGCTCAGTGTTATATGTTGGGCTCTATTGTTGAATCTCATATTTTGATGATGAAACTACTTGATATATGTTTATGATTTAATATGCGTTTTGAGTGACGCAGGATGCCTTGATCAGGATGAGACAATTAAAGCAGGAAAATCATGTTGTCCCGGAGGAACATGTCAGAAGATTGGACGTCGGGCCGGTGGATCGGTCGACGTATCGACAGAAGGCTTCGGGCCGTGGACTCGGGCATCGGGCCAAGAAGAGCAGGTATTGTGCCAAGGATATCGGAGTTGCGGAGCCAACTGGCCGATTGGGCAATAGGCCGCAGGAAAGGACGATGCACCAAAGAATCGGACGAAGCGTCGAGGGACCAATGACATGCCAGACAACTTGGTTAATCGCTTAGGATTAATTGTCTCGATCGAAGTTTTGTTTACATGTGCAGGATTAACTATGATGAAAGTAAGACATGCAGCAGGAGTTGCGCCGGAGTCATGACAATGATCACGTTGGGAGTTCAAGAGCTCGACGGACGTTCGGACAGTCGTCGGAGGTTCTGCGGGAACAAATCCGAGAAGTCCAGAAGCTTGCCAAAGGAGCTCGTTGGAACTTGCCAAGTGGATCGTCGCAAGTCCAAGAGTTTGCCGGAAGTCCGCAGGAGGATCAACGAGGGTTCGTCGGATGATCGACGGAAGTTCGCCGGAAACTCGCCAGAAGAAGCGATTGACGCACCGGAGCAAGCTGCAGAATATGTCTTAGGAAATAATCGTAGTTAGCACATTGATTAAGTTAGAAATGGGAGGTGATCCCATTAGCTTAATCTTGGGGCAATTGGGCCCCTGAAAGAATCAAATTGGGCCGAATGGATTAACCCATTCGGACCCTGATTGCTGTGGGAGGTGCAACAGCCCAAGCCAGGAGGTAGCACCGCCCAGGCTATGTCTCCCAGCGAGACTAGGCGGTGCAACCGCCCCAGCCAAGAGGTGGCACCACCCCGGGCTCAGTCTCCGAGCGAGACTGGGCGGTGCAACCTCTTCTGTCAAGAGGTAGCACCACAATAGCTCAAGTTTCGAGCTCTGCCAGGCGGTGCAACCTCCCCAGTCAACCGGTGCAACTGCCTGAGCTCGGTCTTCGAGCTCTGGCAGAGAGGTGCAACCGCCCCTGACAGAGGTGGCACCGCCCAGAGGCTCAGTCTTCGAGCTTTGCCAGGCGGTGCAACCGCCCCAGTCAGGAGGTGCAACCGCCTGATCCCGGAATTCCGGGAATTGACAGATTTGAGCTCCAAATTTGAACTGGGTTGGGGCCTATAAATACCCCACCCATTCAGCACTGAAAGTATAGAACACACACTCGAAATCTTGCTGTCTTTTTGTGGTTCTTATAGCTCAAAACTGCTAGTTCTCCTCTTTCTGTTCTTCAAAGTTTGAGTTGTAAAGAGAGGAGAGAAAACTTCTGTAAGGGTTGTCTCCTAAGCCCGTCAAAAGGAGTGAATCTGTAAGAGGGTGGTTGGCCTTCGCCTATTGAAGGAAGGCCTCTAGTTGACGTCGGTGACCTCGTAGGTGGACGAAGCCAAAAGTGGAGTAGGTCAAGATTGACCGAACCACTCTAAATCTCGGTTTGCATTTCCTTTGAGCATTTTACCTTCACTGCAAACTTCTCAATAGCTTACTGCCCTCAGCGATTTTACGAACGAGTTTCAAGGTTCAGACGTAAATCTGCGTTTAGACGTAAATCTGCGTTTAGACGTAAATCTGCTTTTTCGTATGATCATCATATTGCAGATTGCGTTTACGTTTTGAGCTTTACCATAACTGCACACTGCCTTTATACTCCTGCTTAAACTACGTCTTATCTAATCAAGTGATTTACGAATCAGCATTTAGACGTAAATCAGTTTCTTCGTACGAACGTCGGATTTCAGTTTGCGCCGATATTCTGGTTTTCATCATAGTTGAAACTACCTGCATAGTTTGACTTTAACCTTGCTTAGTATCAACTTTCATACAGAAGTTGTTTTTATTGTTCGAACGTAGCTTTCGATTTTAATCGCAGAAAGTTTTCCGCTGCACTAATTCACCCCCCCCCCCTCTTAGTGCTCTCGATCCTAACAATTGGTATCAAAGCCCGGTATTTCTCATTTCGGACTTGCACCTGAGAGAAATGGCTCTTCGTGGCTTTCAAGAGGGCTTTTCAGTTTTTCGTCCACCGTTGTTTAACGGATTGGACTACACCTATTGGAAGACCCGAATGAGGATCTTTCTTATTTCTATGGATGTTGAACTTTGGAATCTTGTCGATAACGGTTTTTTGAAGTCTTCTCTTCCAATGATCGAATGGTCGGATTTAGAGAAGAAGCATTTTTCTTTAAACGCAAAGGCTATGAATGCCTTATTTTGCGCTTTGGACAAAAATGAGTTCAATCGGGTTTCTTTGTGCGAAACGGCTTTCGATATTTGGCGTACTCTTGAAATCACGCACGAGGGAACTAGTAGAGTCAAAGACTCGAAAGTTAATATTTTACTGAATGATTTTGAGCTTTTTCAAATGAAGCCAAGCGAAACCATTGGTGACATGTACACCCGTTTTACGGATGTCATCAATGGTTTAAGAGCTCTTGGCAAATGTTTTTTGAATTCTAAACTTGTGAACAAGATTTTGCGTTCTCTTTATAAGAAGTGGGATTCAAAAGTAACGACTTTACAAGAAACAAAAGATTTAAATATTTTTCCACTTGAAGAACTAATTGGTTCATTGATCACATATGAAATGACGTGCAATGCACGTGAAGAACTTGAGAACCACCTTCCAAAGAATAGGAAGGATTTGGGACATAGAACATTTGAAGACCACTCGAGCATAAGCTCAAGTGATGGTGAACTTAAACTACAAATGAAACAAAAATTAAAAAGTAAAAAGAATGGAACTACTTGCTTTGAACGCAAGAAGAAGAACAAAAATTGGGATGAATCGAGCTCCTCCGAAAACGAGGAGAAAATCAACAAAGGCGAGGTGGCAAACTACGCCTTTACGCCTTTCGACGCTGAGGTAATCAAAATGCCTTTAATTTACTTTGAAATTACATGATGCTTTTCATAAAGCATTTTTTTTTTATTTTCTTGAAAATTGCATGTTTAATAATTTTATAATGAAAATACAAACAATTAGGAATCATGCTTATCATTCTAGTAATTTTGAAAATAATCATGAAAATTGCATGTTTATGATAAACAAAATGATTTTGATTAAAAATACCTTATGAAATCATGCTATATGTGATTGAGAAGTAATAATGTGTATCATGTTGATTTCCATTGTTATTTCTCGATTTTAAGTATATGAAATCATGTTTAATTTGAAGTTATGATTAATGAGTATATATTTTTGAAATTATGTATGATGATTCTTGATATTTATGGATTATCGATTTTCATGATAATAACAGTGGCTTTAAAAAAAAAAAAAATTGATGCATGTTTTCATAAATGAAAAGGCATGCTAACATGAAATCGACCACTTAAAATGAAACACTTAAAAAGGGAGAAAATATATTATCAATGAAATCATGAATCTGTTTATGTTATAAATTTTGTGAGCCATAAAAATTATTTTGATGATTTAAATTTGAAATGAGTTTTATCAAAATCATGATCTTGATTTATCAAATTGAATGAATTGAAAATGAATGATGATTTTTCTCTTGAATGATTGTGACTTGTATTCCTTGTATTCATGATATGATTTTTATGCAATTCTTTGTATTCATGAAATATTTATCTCATCACCCAATTATTTCTTTTCAATATTCCTCAAGTGATGATATGAATGCATGAGATATTCATGAATTTATTTTGATGTATGCAAATGAGAAGTTTCGATCATGCATGGTAGGATGCAATGTGATAAATTAATACCATGATGATTTGAAATATTTATGATTTGGAATGATGCATATGCTTTTTATTATGATAATGTATAATGTATCATGAATGCTTAAAAAATCAAATAAATAAATGTTTATATCAGGTTAGATGGTTTTACATATTATGCATGATAAGCTATAGTGATGAGTGAAACAATGATTGAAATAATATGAATGATGAATTGGAATCATGCATATAATAATGAGTTTATATGTTTTGAAAATGTGCATGTTTTAATTTGAAAATATAATGATGCACAAATGAGATTGATACTAACCTTTGTCATGATTTAAAAATTGATGTAAAGGGTTTTTCCCTTCTTTTTGACAATGACAAAAGGGGAGATAGCTAGCTTGCACAATTCAAGAAGAAAGCAAAAATTGCACTTCTCAAAAGAGAAGAAATTGCTATCTTGAACATCACCAAGAAGTGCTATCTTGCAAATCTCAAGACACACAAATGCAATCATGCAAAATTTGTAATTTTGCATATCATTAAAATTTATGATGCTTTGGTGATTATGCATGTTCTAAAATGTTATAAAATTCACTAGCTTGCATGATGTAGAACTTAGCTATATTGAACATCACCAAGGAATGCTATCTTGCCTATCTCAAGAAGCAAAAAGTTAACTTGCACATCTAGCAAAACTTATATTTCAAGAAGCAAGAGTTGCTTTCTTGAACATCTCAAAATTGCTAGCTTACGGGCCTTAAAATGTAAAATTTTTTTGCTAGCTTGTATATGGTAAACTTGCTATCATACTACCATGATGATGAGCATGCCTTATCTTCATGATTATATTTGAAAAACTATGGCAAAAATATGTCCGAATGATTAAACGAGTTAAAATTATTTTTCGGACTTTTTTGATTGAATGATCAAATCACTTGATTGCCATAATGATTTTACACAATTACTTGCCATGATTACATTATGTGCTTGAATACAAAAATTTTCATGATAATAAGCATATTTTACCTTCATGATTGTAATTGAATTTCTCTAGTATAACCCTGTCTGAATGTATGAAAGTGTCAAATTTCATTTTTGGATTTTCTTGATCCTAACAATTGGATTTTCTTGATACATTATTCTTTTCCGAACTTAACAAGCATATGTCATATCAAATTTAATTCACATCATTGATTTTTGACATATGGAATCATCTAGCAAATGCACTTATCATGTGAAAAATATTTTTTGAGAAACATATTTGATGATTCCCTCTTATAAAAGGAAGATATTTTTACATACAAGGATTTAACTCACTTACATATCTTAATCCTTGCAAAAATGAAGTGTGCTTTAATATCTTATCGATTTGAACTTCACATATGGCTTTCCTCCTTCATGTAAAAAGATAACAAATAAAAAGGAAGAAGCAATAAAAGCTATCTCCATGTCATGTTTTCCTCGAGATGTTTGCATAATTGGTATCCTATCACTCACTGTTGGAAAATGACATGAACCAACTTATGGCATCGCACTTATATTTAAAATTTGCTTATATCGTTCTCCTTGTTGTTGATGACAAAGGGGGAGAAATATATAATTGATACTATGAGTGCCTTTGAAGAATATGAATAGATGTTATGAATGCCATATTATGATGAGATATCAAAAGCAGCATTCATATGAATAGGTGCTATGAATGTCATATCATGTTAAGATATCAAGAACTTGAATCGCAATTTTACATGTTGATATCTTACCATTTGATGATAGCAAACTTGCATGATGATAACAATAGATATTATGTTTTTCATGCAATGAGTTGAACCAATATCACAAACGCTTGATTGTGGTACTTCTCCTTTTTGTTGATGACAAAGGGGGAGAAGTATGATGTTATGCATCAGTTTATGCATAAATTCATGATGACGTGTTGCAAGTATTCATGATGAATATTGCAATGACTTGAATTCAGTTTGAATTCAAGGTTTTATCAATATGGCATATTGATAGGAGGAGTTTGTTTAAACTCCGGGAGTTAAGTTTAACTCTATCATCAAGTGGTTGTCATCATCAAAAAGGGAGAGATTGTTGAATCTCGTATTTTGATGATGAAACTACTTGATATATATTTATGATTTAATCTGCGTTTTGAGTGACGCAGGATGCCTTGATCAGGATGAGATAATTAAAGCAGGAAAATCATGTTGTGCCGGAGGAACATGTCAGAAGATTGGACGTCAGGCCGGTGGATCGGTCGACGTATCGACAGAAGGCTTCGGGCCGTGGACTCGGGCATCGGGCCAAGAAGAGCGGGTATTGTGCCAAGGATATCGGAGTTGCGGAGTCAACTGGCCGATTGGGCAATAGGCCGCAGGAAAGGACGATGCGCCGAAGAATCGGACGAAACGTCGAGGGACCAATGACATGCCGGACAACTTGGTTAATCGCTTAGGATTAATTGTCTCGATCGAAGTTTTATTTACATGTGCAGGATTAACTACAATGAAAGTAAGACATGCAGCAGGAGTTGCGCCGGAGTCATGACAATGATCACGTTGGGAGTTCAAGAGCTCGACGGAAGTTCGGACAGTCGTCGGAGGTTCTACGGGAACAAATCCGAGAAGTCCAAAAGCTTGCCAAAGGAGCTCGTTGGAACTTGCCAAGTGGATCATCGCAAGTCCAGGAGTTTGCCGGAAGTCCGCAGGAGGATCACCGAGGGTTCGTCGGATGATCGACGGAAGTTCGCCGAAAACTCGTCGGAAGAAGTGATTGACGCATCGGAGCAAGCTGCAGAATATGTCTTAGGAAATAATCGTAGTTAGCACATTGATTAAGTTAGAAATGGGAGGTGATCCCATTAGCTTAATCTTGGGGCAATTGGGCCCCTGAAAGAATCAAATTGGGCCGAATGGATTAACCCATTCGGACCCTGATTGCTGTGGGAGGTGCAACCGCCCAAGCCAGGAGGTAGCACCGCCCAGGCTATGTCTCCCAGCGAGACTAGGCGATGCAACCGCCCCAGCCAAGAGGTGGCACCGCCCCGGGCTCAGTCTCCGAGCGAGACTGGGTGGTGCAACCTCTTCTGACAAGAGGTAGCACCGCCAGAGCTCAAGTTTCGAGCTCTGCCAGGCGGTGCAACCTCCCCAGTCAGGCGATGCAACTGCCTGACCTCGGTCTTCGAGCTCTGGCAGAGAGGTGCAACCGCCCCTGACAGAGGTGGCACCGCCCAGAGGCTCAGTCTTCGAGCTCTGCCAGGTGGTGCAACCGCCCCAGTCAGGAGGTGCAACCACCTGATCCCGGAATTCCGGGAATTGACAGATTTGAGCTCCAAATTTGAACTGGGTTGGGGCCTATAAATACCCCACCCATTCAGCACTGAAAGTATAGAACACACACTCGAAATCTTGCTGTCTTTCTGTGGTTCTTAGAGCTCAAAACTGCTAGTTCTCCTCTTTCTGTTCTTCAAAGTTTGAGTTGTAAAGAGAGGAGAGAAAACTTCTGTAAGGGTTGTCTTCTAAGCCCGTCAAAAGGAGTGAATCTGTAAGAGGGTGGTTGGCCTTCGCCTATTGAAGGAAGGCCTCTAGTTGACGTCGGTGACCTCGTCGGTGGACGAAGCCAAAAGTGGAGTAGGTCAAGATTGACCGAACCACTCTAAATCTCGGTTTGCATTTCCTTTGAGCATTTTACCTTCACTGCAAACTTCTCAATAGCTTACTGCCCTCTGCAATTTTACGAACGATTTTCAAGGTTCAGACGTAAATCTACGTTTAGACGTAAATCTGCGTTTAGACGTAAATCTGCTTTTTCGTATGATCATCATATTGCAGATTGCGTTTATGTTTTGAGCTTTACCATAACTGCACACTGCCTTTATACTCCTGCTTAAACTGTGTCTTATCTAATCAAGTAATTTATGAATCAGCATTTAGACGTAAATCAGTTTCTTCGTACGAACGTCGGATTTCAGTTTGCGCCGATATTCTGGTTTTCATCATAGCTGCAAACTGCCTGCATAGTTTGACTTTAACCTTGCTTAGTATCAACTTTCATACAAAAGTTATTTTTATCGTTCGAACGTAGCTTTCGATTTTAATCGCAGAAAGTTTTCCGCTGCACTAATTCACCCCCCCCCCTCTTAGTGCTCTCGATCCTAACATCTATGACTCCTGAGTTACTGAGCAACATGAAAAGATGGATGCCAGATCCATTCTCCTACATGTCCACAAATTATTTGAGGAACAGGAAAGGACTTAGTTGTTAAGATCGGAGCGGCACTAAGAGGGGGGGGTGAATTAGTGCAGTGGCTTAAAACGTTAGTTTCGACAAATCTTTCGTACGATAAAAATCGGAATCGGAAGTGCTTAACTTGAAAGCGTATTCGCAAAGTTGTGTAGCAAATGTAATGAGGAAATAAAGCAAGTAAGAAGGTTTGCAGTAATGTAAATAGCAGTAATGAAATGCAAACCAGAGATTACGCCGTTTTTAAAGTGGTTCGGTCAAGTGACCTACATCCACTTGCGAGGCCCCTCTTCAATGAGGCTCCCACCTTCCACTAGCAAATCTCTTGAAAGGGAAGGGTGAATACCCCTCTTACAACTTTTTACAAGCGGTTCACTCTCTTACAGATTTTCAACAAGAAAGAAGGAGGTGAACACTAGAAAATTGAAAACAAGACTAGCTAAGACTTTTCTAAGGCCTTTCTCCCAAACAATTGCTGCTCAAAAAGTTGTAATCTCAGCTGAGATTTGAGGGGTATTTATAGGCCTCAAGAGGATTCAAATTTGGGCTACAAAATTTGAATTCTCTTTGGGTTCCCAATGCTGGCGGTGCCACCGCCTGGCTCTCGGGTGCTAGGCGGTGCCACCGCCAAATCTGGCGGTGCCACCGCCTACACTATTTCAGCTCATTGGTTAGGCTCCAAAATTGGCCCAAACCAGTCCGAACTAGAGCCCAATTGGCCCATACTTGGTTTATAGGATTAACACCTAATCCTAACCCTAAGTAACATACTAACTACAAATTTAAAGACGTTTTCTAAGCTATTACAAAGTCCGTAAGTCAAGACTTCTTCCAGCGAGCTTTCGGCGAACTTCCGACGGTTTTCCGATAAACTCTCGGAAACCATTCTACGGACTCCCGGCAAGCTCCTAGACTTCACGATTTGATCTTGACAAATTCCAATGAGCTTCTTTGGTAAGCTCCGATCTTTCTCGGCGAGCTCCGCGAACTTCCAACGAACCTTCCAGCGAGCTTCCGAAAAACCCTTCGGCAAGCTCCCTACTCATTCTCGGCTAGTTCCGGCAGCATTCCCAATGAACCTTCGGACTTCCGTCGAACTCTCGAACTCGCAATGAATCTTTCGTACTTAACTCCGACACTTTGTTTTGCTTTATGTCTTCGTCGTTATCGTAGTTAATCTTGCACACACAAACCAAAACTCAACTCCGATCTAGACAATTATTACAACGCGAATTGACAATTCTGTTGCCCGGCACGTCATTGGTTGGCGCTTCGTTCGATTCTTCGGTGCATCGTCCTCTCTTGCGGCTTGTTGCCCAATCCGCGGTTGACCTCCGCAACCCTGATATCTTTGGTGCAATTTCGCTCTCCTTGGCCCGATGCCCGACGTCCGAAGTGTTCAGCCATCCAATATCCTGACGTGATCTCTTCCGGCGCAACGTCAATTCCTCCTGCGTTAACTGTCTAATCCTGATCGAGTAGACCTGCATCACTCAAAATGCAGTTTAAATTATAAACACATATCAAGTGGTTTCATCATCAAAATATGAGATTCAACAATCTCCCCCTTTTTGATGATGACAACCACTTGATGACGGAGTTAACCTTAACTCCCGGAGTTTAAACAAACTCCCCCTATCAATATGGCTTATTGATAGAAACTCTTGGATTCAAGAATCCAAGCAACATGTCATCATAAACTTATGCATAACATGTCATGTCATCATACTTCTCCCCCTTTGTCATCAACAAAAAGGAGAAGTTCCTACTCTTATGTGTTTAGAGATAAAAAGTTCCATACATTGCATGTAAAACATAGTATCAAATTTTATCATCATGCAATCTAGCAATTAAAGATGTGTAAGTTTAGCATGTTTGCTTTTCTTGAGATAACAACTAATTGCTTCTCTTTAGACTACAAGCTAGCAATTTTCATGATATGCAAGTTGCAAGCTAGCAAATTTTTGCTTCCTTTGCAATGTTTGAGCTAGCAATTTTGCTTCCGTAACACGTTAGCATGTTTTGTATTTTGAGATAGGCAAGATAGCACATTTGCTTCTTTTGAGATAGCAACTCTTTTGAGATAGTGATCTTAGTAAATTTTACATCATGCAAGGTAGCAATTTTTGTGATGTTCAAGATAGTAAGTTCTTTCTTCTCTTTTGAGAAGTGCTATTTTTCACTTCCTTTACAAAGTGCAAGCTAGCACAGTGTTTGAAAAAGTGAGCAAGTTTTGCCACATACAAGCTTGCAAAAGTCTCGAAAGCAAATATAAGATAGCTTTCTTGTGGAAGTGTGTAAGCTATCGATTCTTGCTTCCTATTGTAATGTGCAGGTTGCAAGTCTTGCTTCTTGAGATAGGCAAGATAGTGATGTTCAAGAAGACAACTTTTGCTTCTTGAAATAAGCAAGTTAGCAATCTTTGCGACTTAAGATAGGCAAGCTAGCAATCAAGTTTTTGCATCTTCTTGACTTGTGCAAGCTAGCTATCTCCCCCTTTGTCATTGTCAAAAAGAAGGGAAGACCCTTTACATCAATTATGACAAAAGTAAGTATAAATCTTATTTGTGGATCATCATATTTTCAAATTAGAATATGCATATTTTTAAAAATCTTATATTCATTCATGCACGATATTGAATAAATCGATCAACATTATGAGGATATCATACATGATACTAAAATTTTTAACTATTTATCAACATTTTGATCATGATACCAAACATTCATCATTTAGAGTATTCATGATACAAAACATTAAATCAATATTTATAATACATCATTTTAGCAACAACTCATAGTATTTTAAATCATGATTTACATCATATGTAATACATCACATCATAATTAGAAAGCACAAGTATTGTATGCATTATTGTAAATCATAAACATTTCAAATCATCATGGTATTAATCTATCAAATTGCATCATGCCATGCAAGATCATAACTTTTTCCCATTTTATCATTGTAAACAAGAAAGAATAAGGGAAGAACAAAATAGTGCATAATATTTCAATTATTTCAAGGCATACAAGCCATAAATCCAATGGCATCATGTCATGAAGGATAAGACCTCATGAATTACAAAAGACATGATTCATTTTATCAAATCACTTCTTTTTATAAATAACAAAAATTGTAGGTGTACAAAGAAGAGATTGTGATTAAAAAAAATCTCAAGTAGTAAATCCAAGAAATCAAGATCATAATTTGAATACAATCTCATTTAAATTCAAATCGTCAAATTCATCAAAATCTCAACATTACTTTCAAGAGATTCAAAATAGTATACATAGATTTATCATAATAAACATCAAGATCAATAGGATAGAGAAAAATAAAATTTCAAGGAAAAAATATTTTCCTCTTTTTAGTTGTTTCAATTCATATGATTTTATTTTACTTATACCAAATAAAAACATGTATCATGTTTAAAAACGAAAGTGTAAGATTTATTACAATAAAGATTAATAAGGCACTTTCATTTTGGTAAAAATCAATAATCCATAAATCACAAGATTCATCAAGCATAATTTCAAAATTTATTAAGCATGATCATTATGCATTACTTTAAATCAAACATGATTTCATTTATTTTCAAAATATTTATCACAATAGAGCATATAAACCAAAGAAACTATTAAACATAAAGCATATTCATTAATGATGGTTTCATTGAGTATAAAGTATTTTCAATCAAAATCATTTGTTATTTGTTGTAGTCATACATTTTTCTTTTTAGGTGAATCTATCTTTTCATGCTTAGTTTGCATACAAAGGTCGTGCATCATTTTGGAAAGCAACTTTCATCATGGTATAAATCGATAATCCATAAATCGTAAAAGATCATTATGGAAATCATCAATAATCAATAAACTATAAATTACCCAAAACTCATCATCATCATGCATAGCTTCAAAAAATAAATTTATTAGGCATGATATCACATTTCATAAGGCATTTTTAATCAAGATCATTTTGTTTATCATAAACATACAATTTTCATGAGTATTTTTAAAATTACTAGAACGATAAGCATGATTTCTAATTTTTTATTTTCATGTAATTAATCCTAAATTAAATTAAAAATAACTCATGAAAAGTATTATGTAATTTCAAAATAATTCAAGAGAGTTGAGTTACTTACCTTGTAGTCGAAGCTCGTCAAAGCCCAATTCATCGTTTCACCTTTGGAAGTTCTTGATTCATCCTTGGGTGCCTTCCTTTTCTTTGGCCTCTTCCTTCGTTCAAGTTCATTGTTTATTTTAGATTTTTGTTTAATAAACTTATTAAGATTTAGTGTTCGAAGTTCAAGTTCATCATTGTCCTCACCACTTGAGTCATCGCTCAAGTGGTATTCATTTGTCCAGAGTTCCAAATCCTTCCTATTCTTTGGAAGGTGGTTCAAGTGTTCATTGTGTTCATCATGTGCATTGCGCACCATTTCATATATCATCAATGAGCCGATAAGTTCTTCAAGTGGAAAAATATTTAAATCTTTTGTTTCTTGTATTGTCGTTACTTTTGATTCCCAAGTTTTAGAAAGTGATCGTAAAACTTTACTAACAAGTTCAAAATTCGAGAAACATTTGCCAAGAGCTTGTAAACCATTGACGACATCCGTAAAACGGGTGTACATGTCAACAATGGTTTCGCTCGGCTTCATTCGAAAAAGCTCGAAATCATGCATTAAAATGTTGATTTTCGAATCTTTAACTCTAGAAGTGCCTTCCTGTGTGATTTCAAGAGTGTGCCATATGTCGAAAGTCGTTTCGCACAAAGAAACCCGATTGAACTCATTTTTGTCCAAAGCGCAAAATAAGGCATTCATAGCCTTTGCGTTTAAAGAAAACATCTTCGTCTCCAAATCATTCCAATGGTTCATTGGAAGAGAAGACATTTCAAATCCATTTTTGACTATGTGCCATAAATTCAAATCCAAAGAAAGTAAGAAAACTCTCATTCGAGTTTTCCAACAAGTGTAGTCTGTCCCATTGAAAAAGGGAGGACGAATGAGAGAGTGACCCTCTTGAAAGCCATAAAGAGCCATTTCTATTTGGGTGTTAAGCCAAAGTAGAAAACTGTGGCTCTGATACCAATTGTTAGGATCGGAGCGGCACTAAGAGGGGGGGGGGTGAATTAGTGCAGCGGCTTAAAACGTTGGTTTCGACAAATCTTTCGTATGATAAAAATCGGAATCGGAAGTGCTTAACTTGAAAGCGTATTCGCAAAGTTGTGCAGCAAATGTAATGAGGAAATAAAGTAAGTAAGAAGGATTGCAATAATGTAAATAGCAGTAATGAAATGCAAACCAGAGATTACGCCGTTTTTAAAGTGGTTCGGTCAAGTGACCTACATCCACTTGCGAGGCCCCTCTTCGATGAGGCTCCCACCTTCCACTAGCAAATCTCTTGAAAGGGAAGGGTGAATACCCCTCTTACAACTTTTTACAAGCGGTTCACTCTCTTACAGATTTTCAGCAAGAAAGAAGGAGGTGAACACTAGCAAATTGAAAACAAGACTAGCTAAGACTTTTCTAAGGCCTTTCTCTCAAATAGTTGCTGCTCAAAAAGTTGTAATCTCAGTTGAGATTTGAAGGGTATTTATAGGCCTCAAGAGGATTCAAATTTGGGGTCCAAAATTTGAATTCTCTTTGGGTTCCCGATGCTGGCGGTGCCACCACCTAGCCCAGGCGGTGCTACTGCCTGGCTCTCGGGTGCTAGGTGGTGCCACCGCCAAATCTGGCGGTGCCACCGCCTACACTATTTCAGCTCACTGGTTGGGCTCCAAAATTGGCCCAAACTAGTCGGAACTAGAGCCCAATTGGCCCATACTTGGTTTATAGGATTAACACCTAATCCTAACCCTAAGTAACATGCTAACTACAAATTTAAAGACATTTTCTAAGCTATTACAAAGTCCGTAATTCAAGACTTCTTCCGGCGAGCTTCCGGCGAACTTCCGACGATTTTCTGATAAACTCTCGGAAACCATTCTACGGACTCCCAGCAAGCTCCTAGGCTTATTGCCCAATTGGCGGTTGACCTCCGCAACCTCGATATCCTTGGAGCAATTTCGCTCTTCTTGGCCCGATGCCCGACGTCCGAAATGTTCAGCCATCCAATATCCTAACGTGATCTCTTCCGGCGCAACGTCAATTCCTCCTGCGTTAACTGTCTAATCCTGATCGAGTAGACCTGCATCACTCAAAATGCGGTTTAAATTATAAACACATATCAAGTGGTTTCATCATCAAAATACGAGATTCAACAATCTCCCCCTTTTTGATGATGACAACCACTTGATGACGGAGTTAACCTTAACTCCCGGAGTTTAAACAAACTCCCCCTATCAATATGGCTTATTGATAGAAACTCTTGGATTCAAGAATCCAAGCAACATGTCATCATAAACTTATGCATAACATGTCATGTCATCATACTTCTCCCCCTTTGTCATCAAGAAAAAGGAGAAGTTCCTACTCTTATGTGTTTAGAGATAAAAAGTTCCATACATTGCATGAAAAACATAGTATCAAATTTTATCATCATGCAATCTAGCAATTAAAGATGTGTAAGTTTAGCATGTTTGCTTTTCTTGAGATAACAACTAATTGCTTCTCTTTAGACTACAAGCTAGCAATTTTCATGATATGCAAGTTGCAAGCTAGCAAATTTTTGCTTCCTTTGCAATGTTTGAGCTAGCAATTTTGCTTCCGTAACAAGTTAGCATGTTTTGTATTTTGAGATAGGCAAGATAGCACATTTGCTTCTTTTGAGATAGCAACTCTTTTGAGAAAGTGATCTTAGTAAATTTTACATCATGCAAGGTACCAATTTTTGTGATGTTCAAGATAGTAAGTTCTTTCTTCTCTTTTGAGAAGTGCTATTTTTCACTTCCTTTACAAAGTGCAAGCTAGTAAAGTGTTTGAAAAAGTGAGCATGTTTTGCCACATACAACATGAAAAGATGAACAACATGAAAAGATAGATGCTAGATCCATTCTCCTACATGTTCATAAATTATTTGAGGAACAGGAAAGGACTTAGTGATATGAGATATCCAAGAGCCACTTCCACACTAGGATGACTGAGGGGACACTGGTTCAGAACCATGTCTTAAAGATGATTGAGTGGATAGATAAACTCACAGGACTACGAATGGTCCTAGAGGATAACTTATATGTGGACATTGTACTTCAGTCCCTACCAGATTCCTTTTCACAGTTCATAATGAATTTTAATATGAACAAGCTTGAGGTGACTCTCCTAGAGCTCCTAAATATGTTTAGGGAGACAGAGAGTACTATTAAGAAAGAGAAGCCAGTTCTCTACACTAGTGAGACTAGAAAGAAAAGGAAAGTAGAAAAGTCCCTTAAGAAGGGCAAGGGCAAGGACAGACCAGGTAAAGCAAAGGTTGCTAAGAAAGACCTAGCAAAGAACAAAGGCCAGTGCTTCCACTGTGGCAAAAATGGGCATTGGAAGAGGAACTGCAAAGAGTACCTTGCAGAGAGGGCGAAACAAAAGCTTGGAGAAGCTTCAGGTACATTCATGATCAGTCTCTATTTGTCAGATTCTTATGATAACACATGGGTATTGGATACCGGTAGTGCTTTTCATATATGCAATTCGTTGCAGGTTCTAGCAAAGCCTAGGAGACTAGAGAGAGGCGAGATGGACCTCAAGACGGGTAATGAAGCAAAAGTTACTATAGTAGCTGTTGGCGAGGTCGCCCTACATTTGCCTGGTGGAGCTTTTATTGCATTAGATGCATGTTATTTTGTTCCTTCTATTATCAAAAACATTATCTCCATTTCATGTTTGACGGTTAGTGGATATAAATTAGTTTTTAAGAATAATGATTGTTCGATATTATTAGATGATGAGATCATCACGAAAGGAACATTGCATAATGGTTTATTTATGCTAGACACTACTCCACATATCATGAATGTAAGTGTGTCTAAGAGGAAACGAGATGAGGTGAACAGTGCATACCTATGGCATTGTAGGCTAGGTCACATCCATAAGGGAATGATTCAAAAGTTGCTAAATGATGGATATCTAGATCCATTCGACTATGAGTCATATGTAACTTGTGAGCCTTGCCTTCGTGGAAAACTGACCAACTCTTCATTTAGTGGAACTAGAGAGAGAGCCACTGAGCTGTTGGAACTCATACATAGTGATGTATGTGGACCCATGTCAACTCATGCCATTGGTGGTTACTCTTACTTCATTACATTTACTAATGATTTCTCAAAGTACGGATATATGTACTTAATGAATTACAAGTCTGAGGCCTTTTAGAAATTTAGAGAGTATAAGAATTAAGTGAAGAACTAAACTGGAAAGAGTATCAAGACTCTTCGATCAGATCGAGGAGGTGAGTACTTACGTACAGAGTTTACTCAATTCCTCAAGGACCATGGGATATTATTCCAATGGACACCTCCTTATACACCTCAACTCAATGGTGTCTCTGAAAGGAGAAATCATACGCTATTAGATATGGTATGGTCCATGATGAGTTTTGCTGACCTACCTATCTCATTCTAAGGATATGCCCTAGAGACCGCAGCTTACCTTCTAAACAGAGTTCCAACTAAGTCGGTAGTGTCTACACCATATGAGATATGGAAAGGGAAGAAGCCCAATTTTAAGGTTATTAAGATTTGGGGCTGTCCTACCCATGTTAAAAGACACAACCCCAATAAGTTAGAATCGAGGACAAAGCGATGCAAATTTGTGGGATACCTCAAGGAAACTTGTGGGTATTATTTCTATCATCTCGAGGACCAAAAGGTCTTTGTAGCGAAGAGAGCAGTGTTCCTTGAGAAGGAACACATTCTTAGTAGAGATAATGGGAGCATAATAGAGTTGAGCGAGGTTGGAGAACCAAGTTCAAGCACCACTTTATAGCCCGAGTCTGTTCAGGTACCTAACACACAAGTTTCAACTTTACGTAGGTCTGGCAGAGTATCCCATCCTTCTGAAAGATATGTGGGACATATTAGAGGAGAGGATGTTGAAGACATTGATCCTCAAACCTACGAGGAGGCTATTATAAGTATAGACTCCGGGAAGTGACAAGAAGCCATGAATTCTGAGATTGATTCTATGTAGTCCAACAAGGTTTGGAACTTAGTTGATGCACCAGAAGGTATTGTACCCATCAGTTGTAAGTGGAATTTTAAGAAAAAGATCGGAGTAGATGGAAAGGTAGAGACCTATAAAGCAAGGCTACTGGCTAAGGGGTATCGTCGAAGGTAAGGTGTTGACTATGACGAAACATTCTCACCCGTAGTAATACTAAAATCCATCTGAATTCTATTTGCTATTGCAGCACACTATGATTATGAGATTTGATAGATAGATGTGAAAACTGCATTCCTCAATGAGAACCTCGAGAAGGAGGTGTGTATGATACAACCTGAGGGATTTGTGTCCAAGAACTGCCCAGATAAGGTGTGCAGGTTGCTTAGATCCATTTATGGACTAAAGCAAGCTTCCCGAAGTTGGAACATAAGATTTGATGAGACAATCATATCTTATCACTTCATTAAGAACGAAGATGAGCCGAGCCTTATACGTACAGAAAGGTAAGTGGGAGCGCTATCACCTTTTTGGTGTTATATGTGAATGACATCCTGATCATTGGGAATGACGTAGGTGCTAGTCATAGGTGCCCAGCAAGCCAATCACGTGAGTGATGGCACGTGTGACTTGATACATAATATTTTTGCTTATTATATTTTGACGAATATCACTTTATAACTATTGTATATGTGCATATATATATTGTGATGTCCTTGGATTTGTGCAATGGGAATCGGATCGTGATGAGATCACGATAATGAGATCGATTCACCTTTAAACACATATCCTAAATAATTCCGATCATAGGTTACTCGAGAGGGACATTGTGATAACCGGACAGACTGGTGTGCTATATACCTATCCATATGATGGATGCAGTTGGTCTCATAGCTGCTCGTGTAGGGACACTAGGGATACAGTACAGGTGCTCATTGGAGAATGAGTTTACTAATTGATCCGCTTACGGAATGCTGGATGGTTGATGATGCCTTATTGTCAAACAGCGATTCCGTAGTCCTAGTGGTGTATCTGGTCCTTAGACTTGAGACACCAAGGATGTCCTGTATGAGTGCTCCACTCTTTGATACTAGACTTATAGGTTTGGCTATCCCAGATCTAGTACAGCTGGTCATTGGGAGTGGTAGTCGACCTTACAAGGGCTATTGAGTGTTGATAGAGGATCATCCACTCTCGGTGTCATGAGAGGAATATCCCATGTGTTCTTGCTCAGACAAATCCCTGGCCAGGGTCATTCGGGTTGAGAGAGAAAGAATTCTCCGGGAGAATTCAATTAGAGCGAGACTCGAGTAGAAACCGTATGGGTCAGACAACACCATGCTCGATATACGGTCTCTGGGATATTAGATGGATGAGGGACTATAGGTACATGATAACTAAGGACAGACAGGTCCAATGGATTGGATTCCCCTGTATCATCTGGGGACTACGGCGTAGTGGCCTAGTACGTCCATAGTCGATGAGTCGAGTGAATTATTACAAAGATAATAATTCACTGAGTTAGAAGGAGTTCTGACAGGTATGACTCACGGACAGCTCGATATTGGGCCTAGAGGGTCACACACATATGGTATGCATTACGATGAGTGGAGGTTCGGATATGAGATATCCGACAGAGCCTTTGTCTTATTGGATGCAGATCCAATACCCACTAGGGGAGGACCCATTAAGGTTTGACAGGGGACCTCTATAAATAGGAGGGATTCAGAGCCTCATAGGCTAGAGTCTTTGCTTGCCTTTCCTATTCTCCTCTCCCTCTCCACCTCAGAGCAGGCCTGGAGTTTTGAGGAGCATCGTCGCAACCCTGCTGTGTGGATCACCGCTAGAGAGGAGGACACTTGACCTCCTTCACCCTCTCCTAAGGATCTGCAAGGAAATAGGGATATACGATCTCCCTAGGTAACATAATCTACTCTATACGCAGTTTTAAGTTTCGCGGACTTTGCGCACCAATCTTCGCACGACGACGAACATCTTTTTGGGAATCGGGGATTTTGTTTTCTTATTCTTCCGCTGCGCATATGATGTCGCCCCAAGATTCCCCAATAGTGGTATCAGAGCCAGGTTGTTCGTGCGAATGATTGGTTTTGAACTGCGTGTGTTGTGTTTTGGAAGAATTTTGACGTCAAAATCGTTGACGCAAAAATAAGGAAGGGCAGCAACAGTTGCTGCCCTCGATCTGCGTGCGTGCAACGCAGACGAAGGTGGGCAGCATAGGGGCTGCGTTTGCAGTAGCCGGTCGGCGGCCTGCTTGTAGCAGGCTTGCGTCCGGCGGGGCTGGCAGCCCGCGGGCTGAGGCGCTTGCGGCCGCTTCTCCCGCGGGGTGAGGCGCCGCAGGGCAACGGCGCTTGCCACCGCTGCTCCCGCGGGCGAAAACCCCCCCCACAAGGGTTGCTGCCCGGCGGGACAGCACCGCCTACGGGCGTTGCCCCACCGGCAGAACCGCCCGCAGGGGCGCCCACCTATAGCGGCAGTGCCGCCAGCGGGCGTGCCACCTATAAGCGAGGGCAGCGCCCTCGACCCGTCGAACAGGCCGCCGCCAGCAGGGTGGCGGCGGTGGCAGTAGTAAGAGGGAATTAGGGTTTTGGGCAAAAAGATAGTTTTTCCCCTATGAATTTGAGAAATTCTAGTTTCTATCTTTTATCTAAATTATGAAAATACCCTTAGTAATTGAGAAATTCCCTATATGTCCCTGATTTCAGGAAATATTAATTAATTAAAAGGTTTAGTTGATTATTATTTTTATTATTATCTAGTAGTCCTACATGATGTATGATGTATGGACGGATGATCATGGACCGTATGATGTGTGTACTTGTGATTATTATTATTGAGGTCTGCGTGCCTCTATTATATTTCTCATTTATTGTCGGGCCTGCGTGCTTATGATTAAGTTGTAATCACATGAGGAGGCACAGCGGGAGCATGGATGCGATAGCGGGACCCACGAGACGGACGATCATGATGCATGAAGATGCATCAAGATTTCGACGGAATCGACGAGGACGAGATGGACGATCACAGGGCATGAAGATGCACCGTTGCACACATAGATCTTGATGTGAGTGATTAGGCCTACTGGCTCGGGCCTAATCATATTAGGTTGTGGTCCATGATCATCTGGTGTGATTGCTTATACACATACTAGATATGTATATATATTTGCATGCGATATAGATATATATTAAATATGTATATGTGTGACATGTCATATTAGGAGACCAAATCATAGAAACATCTCTCGATAATATTAAGTCGGTAAACGTGAGGCAATTAGATTGACCCACGTGGCCTTCCATCGTTATAAGTAGGAACCGATTCCCGGTGTAGGTTGAGTTGGTCAAGTCCCTCGAGACTCACCTATATCGCGATTTGCTATCTTGCTTACGACATAGAGATGTCACCGGTGACATGAGGGCATGGTATGCTTGGTCGAGTCCGTCGAGGGTATATCATCAAATCAGACTCATCTTGTAATGAAGGTGTTGACTTAACCGAGCATCATGGTTGGTCAAGTCCCCCGAGGCCATGGTGATTCGGAGGCCGAACAGGACGGGAATCACAAGGAGTTGTGATCGACAAGAGTTGCGTACCTTTTAGGCTTAGTGTGATTGGTCGAGTCCCTCGAGGTTACACTAAGACGCTGATTGGATCCTGATCCCCACTAGAAGTCTGTCGGAGACTTTCGTTTCATGTGCTGAGGGTGTCGCGTGACTCGTTAGTAAAATAGTGGGAGCATATTAAGATAGAAGTCCATATCTTGATAGTTTATTTCTTGCAAAATCTGCATGTTATTCATTTCTGCTGCATCTTTATTTTCAGAAAATGTCGCTTTCAAATCCCTTACGTGGCATACTTGATGTCAACCGCCTCACTGGTCCAAATTATACCGATTGACTCCGTAACTTGAGAATTGTTCTCATAGTGGAGAAAATCGTGTACATCCTTGATATAGTGATGCCTATGCCCGAAGAAGGGGCAAACGATGATGAGATCGCTCGCTACGTGAAGTACATTGATGACTCCACTCTTGCTCAGTGCTATATGTTGGGCTCTATGACTCTTGAGTTACAGAGACAACATGAAAAGATGGATGCCAGATCTATTCTCTTACATGTCCGTAAATTGTTTGAGGAATAGGGAAGGACTCAGCGATATGAGATATCCAAGAGCCTCTTCTGCGCTAGGATGACTGAGGGGACACCGGTTCAGAACCATGTCCTAAAGATGATTGAGTGGATAGAGAAACTCACAGGTCTAGGAATGGTCCTAGAGGATAACTTGTGTGTGGACATTGTGCTTCAGTCCCTACCAGATTCCTTTTCACAATTCATAATGAATTTTAATATGAACAAGCTTGAGGTGACTAAGAAAGAGAAGGGAAAGGGCAAAGAGTACTATTAAGAAAGAGAAGCCAGTTCTCTACACTGGTGAGACCAAAAAGAAAAGGAAAGCAGAAAGGTCCCTTAAGAGGGCAAAGGGCAAGGGAAAACCAGGTAAAGCAAAGGTTGCTAAGAAAGACCTAGCAAAGGACAAAGGCTAGTGCTTCCACTATGGTAAAGATGGGCACCGGAAGAAAACTGCAAAGAGTACCTTGCAGAAAGGGCGAAACAAAAGCTTGATGAAGCTTCAGGTACATTCATGATCAGTCTCCATTTGTCAGACTCTTGTGATAACACATGGGTATTGGATACTAGTAGTGCTTATCATATATGCAATTCGTTGCAGGTTCTGGCAAGGCCTAGGAGACTAGAGAGAGGCAAGATGGGTAATGGAGCAAAAGTTACTATAGTAGCTGTTGGCGAGGTCGCCCTACATCTGCCTAGTGGAGCTTTTATTGCATTAGATGCATGTTATTTTGTTCCTTCTATTATCAAAAACATTATCTTCATTTCATGTTTAATAGTTAGTGGATATAAATTTGTTTTTGAGAACAATGGTTGTTCGATATTATTAGATGATAAGATCATCACAAAAGGAACATTGCATAATGGTTTATTTATGTTAGACACTACTCCACATATCATGAATGTAAATGTGTCCAAAAGGAAACGAGATGAGTTGAACAGTGCATACCTATGGCATTGTAGGCTAGGTCACATCCATGAAAGAAGGATTCAAAAGTTACTAAATGATGGATATCTAGATCCATTCGACTATATGTCATATGCAACTTGTGAGCCTTGCATTCGTGGAAAACTGACCAACTCTTCATTTAGTGGAACTGGAGAGAGAGAGCCACTGAGTTGTTGGAACTCATACATAGTGATGTATGTGGACCCATGTCAACTCAAGCCATTGGAGGTTACTCCTACTTCATTATATTTACTGATGATTTCTCAAGGTATGGATATGTGTACTTAATGAAGTACAAGTTCGAGGCCTTTGAGAAATTCAGAGAGTATAAGAATGAGGTGGAGAACTAGATTGGAAAGAGTATCAAAACTCTTCGATCAGATCGAGGAGGTGAGTACTTAAGTACAGAGTTTACTCAGTTCCTCAAGGACCATGGGATATTATCCCAATGGACACCTCCTTATACACCTCAACTCAATGGTGTCTCTGGAAGGAGGAATCGTACGCTATTAGATATGGTACGGGCCATGATGATTTTCGCTGACCTACCCATTTTATTCTAGGGATATGCCCTAGAGACCGCAGCTTACCTTCTGAACAGAGTTCCAACTAAGTCGGTAGTGTCTACACCATATAAGATATGGAAAGGGAAAAAGCCTGATCTTAAGGTTGTTAAGATTTGGGGCTGCCCTGCCCACGTTAAAAGACACAACCCCGATAAGTTAGAATCAAGGACAGAGCGATGCAAATTTGTGGGATACCCCAAGGAAACTTGTGGGTATTATTTCTATCATCTCGAGGACCAAAAGGTCTTTGTAGCTAAGAGAGCAGTGTTCCTTGAGAAGGAACACATTCTTGGCGGAGACAGTGGAAGAATGATAGAGTTGAGCTGTTAGGATCAAGAGCACTAAGAGGGGGGGGGGGGTGAATTAGTGCAGCGGAAATCTTTCAACGATAAAACACGTTCGAACGATAAAAATGATTTCGGTGTGAATGTCGATTCTAAGATTACTTTAACTTAAGATCAAGCGAGATGACGTTAAAGTCAATCTATGAAGGCAGTTTGCTGTTATGATGAAAACCAGAATATAAGCGTAAACTGAAATACGATGTTCGTATGAAGAAGCTGATTTACGTCTAAATGCTGATTCGTAAATCACTTGATTAGGTGAGATGCAGTTTAAGCAAGGATATAAAGGTAGTTTGTAGTTATGATTGAAATCAAAACGTAAACGCAAACTGAAATATGATGATTGTACGAAAAAATAGATTTACGTCTAAACGCTGATTCGGAAAGTGCAAAGCTTGAAACCCGATCGTATATGCGCAGAAAGCAATAAGCTTTAAAGGAGGTTTGCAGTAAAGATAATATGCTCAAAGTAAATGCAAACCGAGATTTAGAGTGGTTCGGTCAATCTTGACCTACTCCACTTTTGGCTTCCTCTGTTGAATCTCGTATTTTGATGATGAAACCAATTGATAATTATGTTTATGTTTAACTGCATTTTGAGTTATGCAGGTCTACTCGATCAGGATTAGACAATTAAGGCAGGAGGAATTGACGTTGTGCCGGAGGAGATCACATTAGGATATTGGATGGCAGAAGGCTTCGGACGTCGGGCATCGAGCCAAGAGCGGAATTGCGCCAAGGATATCGGCGCTGCGGAGGTCAACCGCCGATTGGGCAACAAGCCACAAGAGAGGACGATGCGCCGAAGAATCGGACAAGCGCCAACCAATGACGTGCCGGGCAACAGAATGTCAATTCGCTTTATAATAATTATCTAGATCGGAGTAGAGTTTTTGCTTGTGTGTGCAGGATTAACTACGATAATGACGAAGACATAAAGCAAAACAAAGTATCGGAGTCAAGCATGAAGGATTCATTGCGAGTTTGAGAGTTCGACGGAAGTCCGAAGGTTCATCGGGAATGCTGCCGGAACTAGCCAAGAATGAGTAGGGAGCTTGCCGAAGGGTTTTTCGGAAGCTCGCCGGAAGGTTCGTTGGAAGTTCGCGGAGCTCACCGAGAAAGATCGGAGCTTGCCGAAGAAGCTCATCGGAACTCGCCAAGATCAAATCGTGAAGTCTAGGAGCTTGCCGGGAGTCCATAGAATGGTTTCCGAGAGTTTATCGGAAGACCGCCGGAAGTTCGCTGGAAGCTTGCCGGAAGAAGTCTTGACTTACGGACTTTGTAATAGCTTAGAAAATGTCTTAAAATTCATAGTTAGTACATTAATTAGGGTTAGGATTAGGTTTTAATCTTATAACCCAAGTAGGGGCCAATTGGGCCCGAGTTCGGACTGGTTTGGGCCAAGTTTGGAGCCCAACCAGTGAGCTGAATTGGCCTAGGCGGTGGCACCGCCTAAGCTGGGCGGTGGCACTACTCAGCACCCTAGAGCTGGGCGGTGACACCTCCTGGGCTGGGCGGTGGCACCGCTTGGCTGGGCAGTGGCACCGCCAGCATCGGGAACATAAGAGAATTCAAATTTTTGGAGCCCAAATTTGAATCCTCTTGAGGCCTATAAATACCCCTCAAGTCTCAGCTGAGAATACAACTTTTTGAGCAGCAAGTGATTGAGAGAAAAGTCTTAGAAGAGTCTTTGCTAGTCTTGTTTTCAATTTGCTAGTGTTCACCTCCTTCTTTCTTGCTGAAAATCTGTAAGAGAGTGAACCGCTTGTAAATGTTGTAAGAGGGGTATTTACCCTTCCCTTTCAAGAGATTTGCTAGTGGAAGGTGGGAGCCTCATCGAAGAGGGGCCTCGCAAGTGGATGTAGGTCATTTGACCGAACCACTGTAAAATCGATGTAATCTTCGGTTTGCATTTACTTATTGTCATTTATATTACTACAAACCATTTGCACTTTAATGCTATACTGCTTTGTCTCCGTCTTACTTATCTCTTCAAGTTAAAACGCAATCAAAACGTTTTTAAACGAAAATGTTGCTTTTATCGTACGAAGTTTCCGAAAAGTGTTTAAATCGTGAAAAGTTTATCGTACTTCACTGCTGCACTAATTCACCCCCCCTCTTAGTGCCGCTCCGATCCTAACAATTGGTATCAGAGCCACGTTTTTCTACCTTGGTTTAACACCCAAATAGAAATGGCTCTTTACGGCTTTCAAGAGGGTCACTCTCTCATTTGTCCTCCCTTTTTCAATGGGACGGACTACACTTATTGGAAAACTCGAATGAGAGTTTTCTTACTTTCTTTGGATTTGAATTTATGGCACATAGTCGAAAATAGATTTGAAATGTCTTCTCTTCCAATGAACCATTGGAATGATTTGGAGAAGAAGATGTTTTCTTTAAACGCAAAGGCTATGAATGCCTTATTTTGTGTTTTGGACAAAAATGAGTTCAATCGGGTTTCTTTGTGCGAAACGGCTTTCGACATATGGCACACTCTTGAAATCACACACGAAGGCACTTCTAGAGTCAAAGATTCGAAAATCAACATTTTAATGCATGATTTCAAGCTTTTTCGAATGAAGCCGAGCGAAACCATTGTTGACATGTACACCCGTTTTACAGATGTCGTCAATGGTTTACAAGCTCTTGTCAAATGTTTCTCGAATTTTGAACTTGTTAGTAAAGTTTTACGATCACTTTCTAAAGCTTGGGAATAAAAAGTAACGACAATACAAGAAACAAAATATTTAAATATTTTTCCACTTGAAGAACTTATCGGCTCATTGATGACATATGAAATGGTGCGCAATGCACATGATGAACACAATCAACACTTGAACCACCTTCCAAAGAATATGAAGGATTTGGAACTCCGGACAAATGAATACCACTTGAGCGATGACTCAAGTGATGAGGACAATGATGAACTTGAATTTCGGACACCAAATCTTAATAAGTTCATTAAACAAAAATCTAAAATAAACAATGAACTTGAACGGAGGAAGAGGCCAAAGAAGAGGAAGGCAACCAAGGATGAATCAAAAACTTCCAAAGGTGAAACGGCGAATTGGGCTTTGACGGGCTTCGACTACAAGGTAAGTAACTCAACTCTCTTGAATTATTTTGAAATTACTTGATGTTTTCCATGATGCATTTTCTCTTTTCTTTTGAATAATTATTTTTCTTGAAAATTGTATGTTTTATGTTAATAGAATAAAATGTTAGATTTAAATAATAATATATTTATGCTTGAGAAGCAAGAATGTGTATTTTGATGATTTCCATATTAACCTTCAATGATGATGCATGGTTTTTATATGGAAGGCTTGATGATTTTTTTTTTAAACCTTGTCTTTGGTTTTCAAACATGATGTATGTTTTTGACATAAGAACAAAACTTGAGCATGCTAATATAAAGTCAATCACATAAATTAAAACTAAAGAAGTTTTAGTTATCTATAAGAATCATTCAAAATTATGTTCAATGAAACCATTGCATAATGATGTAATGAAAATATTAAACATTTTGAAACCATATTTTAGTGTCATGCATAATGATCATGCTTAATAAATTTCGAAATTATGCATATGAATCCTGTGATTTATGGATTATTGATTTTTACCATAATGAAAGTGCCTTATTAATCTTTGTTGTAATAAATCTTACACTTTTGGTTTTAAACATTATACATGTTTTTATTTGGTATAAGTGAAATAAAATCATATGAATTGAAACAACTAAAAAGAGGAAAATATTTTTTCCTTGAAAAATTATTTTTCTCTATCCTATTGATCTTGATGTTTATTATGATAAATGTATGTATACCATTTTGAATCTCTTGAAAGTAATGTTGATATTTTGATGATTTTGATGATTTAAATTTGAAATGAGTTTTATCAAAATTATGATATTGATTTCTTGGAATAACATGAGATTACCTTTGATGATCATTTTGATTCATGGAATTTTGGATTCATGACTTGGTCTTACATTTGTTTATGAGATGGTTGAAATCTTTGTACGTTTGAATTCTTCCCTTCTCCTTTCAATTTATGCATGTTATATGTTAAAGATTTAAAACCATGTTTTGGTATCATGCATATCTAAGAAATATTGATGTGACAAATTGAATAAGTTGAAAATGAATGATGATTTTTCTCTTGAATATAACTTGTGATATTTTTTATATAAATCATCATTTTGATTTCTCAACATTCGATACATGAGATTTTATTATAAATCAAAATTTCTCATTAATCGATCTTCTACGATTTTACTTGCTATTCTCTTGAGAGGAGATTTTCTAAATGAATCATGATTTTTCCTTGTGAGTTCTTGGAGTTATTACTTGATTTTTCTTTTAAAACAAGATCTCTTCTTTGTACTCCTATGATTTTTCTTGATATTTTATTTAAAGAAGATATTTACTATATGAATCATGTCTTTTGGTATTCAAATGATTTTATCCTTCATGACATGATTTCTTTGTATTTATGGCTTGCATGGCTTGAAATGTTTTGGTATAATGCATGCAATGATGAAATATTCATAAAGTTAAAATGATGTATGCAATACTTATGATAATAATGTACATGATGTATTTATTGCATATGATGTGTATCATGAATGCTTTAAATGATCAATGTTTGGTATCATGATCAACATGTTGATAAATGCTTAAAAATTTTAATGTTTGAGTATCATGTATGATATGCTTATTAATGATGATTGATTTATTTTTCGGTATCATGCATGAAAAATAAGGTTATTGAAATTGTGTATGTTTTAATTTGAATATATAATGATGCACAAATAAGAATGATACTTACCTTTGTCATAATATGAAAATTGATATAAGGGTCTTCCCTTCTTTTTGACAATGACAAAGAGGGAGCAAGAATTTCTAGCGTGGACATCATGAAAAGAGGCAAACTAACTAGCTTGCACAATTCAAGATGAAAGCAAAAATTGTACTTCTCAAAAGAGAAGATGCAAATATAACATTTGCCAAATTGTTTGCTTGCCTCATGTAAAACATTATCTCTTGCTAGTTTGGCATTTTTGTTAGCTTGTATGTTGCAAAACTTGATCACTTTTTCAAACATTTTGCTAGCTTACACTCTGCAAAGAAAGCAAAAATGACACTTCTAGAAGAAAGAGCTTGTTATTTTGAACATCACGAGCTTGCTTATCTTAAGAAACAAAAATTACAAAAGTGCTATCTTACCTATCTCAAGAAGCAAAACTTGCAACTTGCACATTGTAATAGGAAGCAAGAATTATGAGCTTACACAAGAAAGCTATCTTGCATTTGCTTTCGAAATTTTTGCTAGCTTGTATATTGTGAAACTTACATATCGTAAAAATTGCTAGCTTGTAGTCTAAAGAGAAGCAAAAAGTTGCTATCTCAAAAGAAGCAAATGTGCTATCTTGCCTATCTTAAGAGACAAAAATGCTAACTTGCACATCTAGCAAAACTTGACAAATTTGCATATTTCAAGAAGCAAGAGTTGCTTTCTTGAACATCTCAATATTGCTAGCTTGCATGATGTAGAACTTGCTATCTTGAACATTACCAAAAGTGCTATCTTGTATGCTGTAAAACTTGCATATCTAAAACTTGATAGCTTGAATGTCCTAAGCATGATGCATTACTTGCTAAATTTTCTAGCTTCAAAACTGCATGATGATAAAACTTAATATTATGTTTTTCTTGCAATGAGTTGAACTTATATTACAAACATAAAGAATAGTTGTACTTCTCCTTTTTGTTGATGACAAAGGGGGAGAAGTATGTTGATGACATGATATGCATAAGTCTATGCATGAGTTCATAATGACGTATTGCAAGTATTCATGATGAATATTGCAATGACTTCAATTCAGTTTGAATTCAAGGTTCTATCAATATGGCATATTGATAGGGGGAGTTTGTTTAAACTCTAGGAGTCAAGTTTAACTCCGTCATCAATTGGTTGTCATCATCAAAAAGGGGGAGATTATTGAATCTCATATTTTGATGATCAAACCAATTGATAATTATGTTTATGTTTAACTGCATTTTGAGTTATGCAGGTCTACTCGATCAGGATTAGACAATTAAGGCAGGAGGAATTGACGTTGTGCTGGAGAAGATCACGTTAGGATATTGGATGGCAGAAGGCTTTGGACGTCAGGCATCGGGCCACGAGCGAAATTGCGCCAAGGATATCGGCGTTGCGGAGGTCAACCGCCGATTGGGCAACAAGCCGCAAGAGAGGACGATGCGCCGAAGAATCGGACAAAGCGCCAACCAATGACGTGCCGGGCAACAGAATGTCAATTCGCTTTATAATAATTGTCTAGATCGGAGTAGAGTTTTTTCTTGTGTGTGCAGGATTAACTACGATAACGATGAAGACATAAAGCAAAACAAAGTGTCGGAGTCAAGCACGAAGGATTCATTGCGAGTTCGAGAGTTCAACGGAAGTCCGAAGGTTCATCGGGAATGCTGCCGGAACTAGCCAAGAATGAGTAGGGAGCTTGCCGAAGGGGTTTTCGGAAGCTCGCCGGAAGGTTCGTTGGAAGTTCGCGGAGCTCGCCGAGAAAGATCGGAGCTTGCCGAAGAAGCTCATCGGAACTCGCCAAGACCAAATCATGAAGTCTAGGAGCTTGCCGGGAGTCCGTAGAATGGTTTCCGAGAGTTTATCGGAAGACCGCCGGAAGTTCGCCGGAAGCTCGCCGGAAGAAATCTTGACTTACGGACTTTGTAATAGCTTAGAAAATGTCTTTAAATTCGTAGTTAGTACGTTAATTAGGGTTAGGATTAGGTTTTAATCTTATAACCCAAGTAGGGGCCAATTGGGCCCGAGTTCGGACTGGTTTGGGCCAAGTTTGGAGCCCAACCAGTGAGCTGAATTGGCCTAGGCGGTGGCACCGCCCAGCACCCGAGAGCTGGGCGGTGACACCTACTGGGCTCGGCGGTGGCACCGCTTGGCTGGGCGGTGGCACCGCCAGCATCGGGAACATAAGAGAATTCAAATTTTTGGAGCCCAAATTTGAATCCTCTTGAGGCCTATAAATACCCCTCAAGTCTCAGCTGAGAATACAACTTTTTGAGCAGCAAGTGATTGAGAGAAAAGTCTTAGAAGAGTCTTTGCTAGTCTTATTTTCAATTTGCTAGTGTTCACCTCCTTCTTTCTTGCTGAAAATCTGTAAGAGAGTGAACCGCTTGTAAAAGTTGTAAGAGGGGTATTTACCCTTCCCTTTCAAGAGATTTGCTAGTGGAAGGTGGGAGCCTCATCGAAGAGGGGCCTCGCAAGTGGATGTAGGTCATTTGACCGAACCACTGTAAAATCAGCGTAATCTCTGGTTTGCATTTACTTATTGTCATTTATATTACTGCAAACCATTTGCACTTTAATGCTATACTGCTTTGTCTCCGTCTTACTTATCTCTTCAAGTTAAAACACAATCGAAATGTTTTTAAACGAAAACGTTGCTTTTATCGTACGAAGTTTCCGAAAAGTGTTTAAATCGTGAAAAGTTTATCGCACTTCACTGCTGCACTAATTCACCCCCCCCTCTTAGTGCCGCTCCGATCCTAACATCCTCCACCGATGAGGTCACCGACCTCAACTAGAGGCCTTCCTTTAATAGGCGAAGGCCAACCACCCTTTTACAGTTTCACTCCTTTTGACAGGCTTAGGAGACAACCCTTACAGAATTTTCTCTCCTCTCTTTACAGCTCAGAACTTGGAAGAAAAGAGGAAGAAGAACTTTTGGCCTTTACAATAATTTTGAGCTCTAAAAATCACAGAACAAGATCAAGATTTCGGTGTGTGTTCTGTGCTATTTCAGTGCTGAATGGGTGGGGTATTTATAGGCCCCAACCTAGTTCAAATTTGGAGCTCAAAATTATCAATTCCCGGAATTCCGGGATCAGGCGGTCGCACCTCCTGACTGGAGCGGTTGCACCTCCTGGCAGAGCTCGATGAGTGAGCCTCTAGGCGGTGCCACCTCCTGTCAGGGGCGATTGCACCTCCTGATTGAGGTGGTTGCACTGCTCAGCCTATGCTCGGAGATCGAGCCCAGGCGGTGCCACCTCCTGTCAGGGGAGGTTGCATCGCCCAGTCTTGCTCGGAGACTGAGCCCAAGCGGTGCCACAGCTTGGCTGGAGCGGTTGTACCTCCCAATCTCGCTCGGAGACTGAGCCCAGGCGGTGCAACCTCCTGCCTTGGGCGGTTCAACAGCTTGGCAGAAATCAGGGTTCGAATGGGTTGATCCATTCGGCCTAATTTGGGTTTTTCAGGGGCCCAATTGCCTCAAGATTAAGTTAATGGGATCACCTCCCATTTCCAACTTAATAATTGTGCTAACTACGATATTTCCTAAGACATTTACTACAACTTGCTCCGGTGCGTCAATCGTTTCTTCCGGCAAACTTCCGTCGATCATCTGATGAACCCTTGGTGATACTCCTGCGGACTTCCGGCAAACTCCTGGACTTGCGACGATCCACTTGGCGAGTTCCGACGAGCTTCTTTGGCAAGCTCATGGACTTCTCGGATTTGTTCCCGTAGAACCTCCGACGATTGTCCGAACTTCCGTCGAACTCTCGAACTCCCAACGTGATCATTGTCTTGACTCCGGCGCAACTCCTGCTGCATGTCTTACTTTCATCGTAGTTAATCCTGCACACTTATCTCAACATATAGATTAGATAACAAATGACAATTGACTTCATCATCAAAATCTGAGATTCAACAATCTCCCCCTTTTTGATGATGACAATCAATTGATAATGGAGTTAACCTTAACTCCCCCTGTCTATATGCCATACTTGAGATAAGTCATTTTAGAATTCAAAACCTTTGAATTCAAGAGACATATTGATAAGTTAAAATCATTTAAAATTATCAATACTCCCATCATGATTCCCATCATGATGTATCTCTCTAAAGATGATGTCAAGGTTTGATATTCATTTTCAAATTTTACATTACATGTTTGAATGATGGTAATAGTAGCAATTCATCATATTGTAAGATATCAACATGTAAAACTGCGAAGTAAGATTTTGATATCATTACATGATACAAACAAGGCATAATGCAAATTATAGCAATCATAGCATCAATTAATATATCTCTTGGTGTTGCAAGCATGGCATTAATACTCATATATTTCTCCGCCTTTGTCATCAATAAAAAGCATGGTAATTGTTATACCAGGAGAACAATATAAGCAAATTTTGAGCATAAGTGTGATAATTGTTCATGCCTTTACTAGGTTCAAGTTATTTTCCAATAGTAAGTGATAGGAAATCAATTGTACAAGCATGATATGTAGATCACTTTGAATACTTCTTCCTTTGTATTTGTTATAATCTTTTTGCATGAAGGAGGAAGGCCATTTGTGATACCAGCTATTTATGCTTCAAGTATCAAGATATGTATGTGAAGCAAATCTTTACAAGTAAAAACACAATCATCCATATTTCAAGATGGAATTCATAAGCATGAATCATTTCATCAAATCCATTTCAGAAAAATATTTTTCACATATAAGTGTATGAGAAAATCTGATTTTTAGGATACCAATTGTTAAGCGAATGAAATGAACACTTTCATGCATTCGGACAAGACTATGCTATAGATTTTCAAATACAATCATAAAGACAAAACATGCTTATTGTTATGGAAATTTTTGTATTCAGCACATAATTTCCAACATGTTATTTTGGCATGTAATGGCAATCAAGTGATTTGATCATTCAATTAAGTCCGAAAAATAATTTTAACTAGTTTATGTATTCGGACACATCAACATTCCTAATTCTCTTCTTATGAAATCAAATTATTCTTCACTTAGAGGTTTTGTAAAAATATCAGCTAATTGATGTTTAGTATCAATGAACTCTATGATTACATCATGATTAGTAACATGATCTAGTATAAAGTGATGTCTAATATCAATATGTTTTGTTCTTGAGTGTTGTATAGGATTCTTTGTTAGGCATATTGCACTTGTGTTATCACATTTAATGAGAATATTTTTAAGATGAACTTTATAATCTTCTAAGGTGTTTTTCATCCATACAACTTGTGCACAGCATACACTTGCTGCAATATATTCAGCTTTGGTTGTTGATAGTGCAACCGAGTTTTGTTTCATAGATGACCAGGAAACAAGGGCATGTCCTAAAAATTGACATGTTCCTAATGTGCTTTTCTATCCAGTCTACAGCCAGTAAAGTCCGCATCAGCATAAGCAATTAACTCAAGATTCTCTGATTTTGGGTACCATAATCCTAGATTTGTGGTACCATTAAGATATCTAAGTATTCTTTTAACTGCTTTGAGATGAGATAACTTAGGGTTTGATTGAAATCTAGCACAAAGTCCTACACTGAACATGATATTTGGTCTAGTTGTAGTAAGGTAAAGTAAACTTCCTATCATACCCCTATAAGTTTTTTGATCGAAACTTTCTCCACTTTTATCAATTTCTAACTTAGTGGAGGTGCTCATAGGAGTGTTAATAGCTTTTGAGTTATTCATATTAAACTTTTTCAGCAAATTCATAGCATATTTAGTTTGACTAATAAAGATGTCATTGCTTAGTTGTTTGATTTGTAAGCCTAAGAAGAATGTTAATTCTCCCATTAAACTCATTACGAATTCAAGACTCATAGTTTTAGCAAAAGATTCATAAAGAGATTCATTCGTAGTACCAAAGATAATATCATCAACATAAATCTGAACAATGAGAAAATTATTTTCAAAATTCTTGATGAACAATGTAGTATCAACCTTGCCTTTTGTGAAATTATTTTCAATAAGAAAAGAACTAAGTCTCTCATACCAAGCCCTTGGAGCTTGGTTTAAACCATAGAGAGCTTTAGTTAATCTAAACACATGATTAGGAAGGCTGTTATTTTCAAATCCAGGAGGTTGTTCAACATAGACTTTTTCGGAAATAAAGCCATTAAGAAAGGCGCTTTTAACATCCATTTGAAATAACTTAAAATTATTACTACTAGCGTAGGCAAGGAGCATCCTTATAGCTTCTAATCGAGTCATAGGAGCGAAGGTTTCTTCGTAATCGATATCTTCTTCTTGGTTGAAACCTTTGGCCACTAATCTAGCCTTGTTTCTAACCACGATACCATATTCATCTTGCTTGTTTCTAAAAACCCATTTAGTACCAATAACTAAATGGTCATTTGGCCTAGGAACAAGCTTCCACACCTCATTTCTCTCAAATTGATTTAATTCATCTTGCATTGCGATAATCCATGAATCATCTTTCATGGCTTCGTTAACACATTTGGGTTTAATTTGGGAGAGAAAAGTGGCGTTGGAACAAAAATTTTTAAGAGAAGAACGTGTTTGAACCCCCTTTGATGTGTCTCCTAAGATTAGCTCCTTAGGATGAGTATCTACATACTTCCAATCCTTGGGTAAGGATGTTTCGGAAGTGAATGTATTTAAGTTGCTAGTTGGAGATGGGGTTTCATTTAAATTCAAGGAATCAAAATTAACATCATCATCAAAATCGTTTTTCCTGATTTCGGAAATCTCATTAAAGACAACATGAATGGATTCTTCAATAATTAAAGTTCTTTTATTGAAGATACGAAAAGCTTTAGAAACCGAAGAATAACCAAGAAAGATTCCTTCATCGGATTTAGCATCAAATTTTCCTAAGTTATCTTTTTCATTCAAGATAAAGCACTTACACCCAAAGACTTTAAAATATGAAACATTGGGTTTTTTGTTGTTCCAAAACTCATAGGGAGTTTTGGTGAGTAAGGGTCTTACTAGAACTCTATTCAAAATATAATATGCAGTATTTACGGCTTCGGCCCAAAAATATTTGGGTAGGCTATGTTCATTCAACATGGTTCTTGCCATTTCTTGTAAATTTCGATTTTTTCTTTCTACTACTCCATTTTGTGGAGGATTTCTAGGAGTAGAGAAATTATGGTTGTATCCATTGAGTTCACAAAATTCTTGGAAATCATGGTTTTGAAATTCACCACCGTGATCACTTCTAATTGACGAAATCATAGAACCCTTCTCATTCTGAACAAGTTTACAAAACTTGGTAAAATATCTAAAGCATTCATTTTTCTGTTTTAAGAAGTAAGTCCATGTGTATCTGCTATAGTCATCCATAATGACGAAGGCGTATTTGCTACCTCCTAGGCTTGATGTAGAGATTGGTCCGAACAAGTCCATATGGATCAATTGTAAGGGCCTAGAGGTGCTTATTTGATTCTTAGATTTGAAACTGCCCTTAATTTGTTTACCTAATTGGCAAGCATCACATACATTATCTTTGATGAACTTGATATGAGGAATACCTCTTACAAGTTCTTTAAATGATATTTGAGTGATTAGTTTCATGCTAGTATGACCTAATCTTCTATGCCATAGCCAAGCATCCTCATTCAAAATCGAAAAACACATTTCATTACATAAATCATTGATGTCAATAGTGTATATGTTATTTTGTTTTAATGCAATCATAGACGTGTTTTTGTGTGGTTTTTCAATTATGCAAGCATTAGACTCGAATCTGACAATATATCCTTTATCACATAATTGACTAATGCTCAAGAGGTTATGTTTTAAACCATCAACTAACAAAACATCTTCAATAAAGAAGTTGGATTTGTTACCTATGGTTCCTTTGCCAATGATTTTACCCTTGTTGTTGTCTCCGAAGGTGACATAGCCTTCGTCTATGCTAGTGAGCTTAGAGAATTGAGATGGATCTCCGGTCATATGCCTTGAGCATCCACTATCAAGGTACCATCTCTTGCTCCTAGCTTGCAATGGTATAGATTTCTACAAGAAAGGATGATTTTTAGGTACCCATTTGCTTTTGGGTGCCTCAAAAATAGATCTACATTGTTTATCATGTTGCATAGAATTTATCATGGTTCCTTTAGGAACCCAAATTAATTTGTTTGGACTAATTTTTTTGAATGGACAATAATGCGTTTTGTGTCCAAGTTTGCAACAAAAGTTGCATTTGCTTTGGTGTCGAACATGTATGATGGGGCCTTTTATGAAGGTGGTTGGATTTTGGTGAGGACTTCTCACAAATCTGATTCCACTTCTTTTGGGAACGTGACCCTTGTTTACAAGGATCATGTTCAATGACTTGCTATCAACCTCGAATTTCTTCAAGGTGTCCTTAAGTAGCAAGTTTTCCTTTTGGAGAGTTTCTAGATCATGGCATTTTATGCATGAACTTAAACTATCATGATATTCAGCTTTTAACTTATCAAAATTACAAGTAAGACTATCATGCTCCTTTTATAGCAATTTATATTTTCTACTAATAATCTTGCATTCATCAAATAAGTCATGGAAGGCATTTAATAATTCATCAAATGATAAATCTGCATCTATTAAATTCGTTACCTCCTCTCCGATGACCATTAAGGCGTAATGAGCAACTTGCTCGGGGTTGGACTCCTCTTCTTCGGATGCGCTCGAGTCATCCCACATTACTTTGAGCGCCTTCTTCTTTAATGTTCTCTTCTTGACTTGGGGACAATCACTTTTGTAGTGTTCCGGTTTTTTGCACTCATAGCAAATAACTTGGTCCTTTTTGGGTTCAAGTTTATTTTTTGTGTCATTTTTAAACTTGTTTCTTTTAATGAATTTTTTAAATTTTCTTGTTAGAAGTGCCAAGTCATTGTTACAGTCCTCATCACTTAGCTTTCTCTCAAGTGGTCTTCTGAAGTTCTAAGTGCCATATCCTTCCTGTTCTTTGGAAGGATGTCTTCTTGCTCTTCATGAGCTTTGCAAGTCATCTCGTAGGTCATTAATGACCCGATTAGTTCTTCAAGAGGAAAGTTGTTTAGATCTTTCGCCTCTTGAATAGCAGTGACTTTCGGATCCCAACTCTTAGGAAGGGATCTTAGAATCTTATTTACGAGCTCAAAATCCGAAAAACTTTTTCTGAGTCCTTTTAGACCATTGACGACATCCGTGAAACGGGTAAACATGTCGCCAATAGTCTCACTCGGTTTCATCCGGAAAAGTTCGAAAGAATGTAACAAAAGATTGATTTTTGACTCTTTCACTCTACTTGTGCCTTCGTGAGTCACTTCGAGTGTGTGCCAAATATCAAATGCGGTTTCACAAATCGAAACACAATTGAACTCGTTTTTATCAAGCGCACAAAATAAGGCATTCATAGCCTTTGCATTAAGAGCGAAAGCCTTCTTCTCCAATTCATTCCAATCGATCATTGGAAGAGAAGACTTTGAAAATCCATTTTTGACAAGATTCCAAAGTTCAAAATCCATAGAAATAAGAAAGATCCTCATTCGGGTCTTCCAATAGGTGTAGTCCGTCCCATTGAACATGGGTGGACGTGTAATAGAAAGGCCCTCTTGGTTCCCGGCGTATGCCATCTCTCTTGGGTTTTAATCCATTTGAGAGTTAACCCCGCTTTGATACCAATTGTTAGGATCAAGAGCACTAAGAGGGGGGGGGGGGGGGGGGGGGGTTGTTGAATCTCGGATTTTGATGATGAAGTCAATTGTCATTTGTTGTCTAATCTATGTGTTGAGATAAGTGTGCAGGATTAACTACGATGAAAGATAGACAACCAGCAGGAGTTGCGCCGGAGTCAAGTTCATGATCACGTTGGGAGTTCGAGAGTTCGACGGAAGTACGGACGGTCGTCGGAGGTTCTGCGGGAACAGATCCGAGAAGTCCAGAAGCTTGCCAAGCGAAGCTCGTCAGAACTCGCCAAGTGGATCGTCGCAAAGTCCAGGAGTTTGCCGGAAGTCCGCAGAAGCATCACCGAGGGTTCATCGGATGATCGACGGAAGTTCGCCGGAAACTCGCCGGAAAAAGCAATTGACGTACCGAAGCAAAGCTGCAGAAATTGTCTTAGATTTAATCGTAGTTAGCACGGTGATTAAGTTAGAAATGGGAGGTGATCCCATTAGCTTAATCCTGGGGCAATTGGGCCCCTGAAGAACTCAAGTTGGGTCGAATGGTTCAACCCATTCGAACCCAAGAAGCTGTGGGAGGTGCAACCGCCCAGGCAGGGAGGTGCCACCGCCCAGGCTAAGTCTCCCAGTGAGACTGGGAGGTGCAACCGCTCCAGCCAGGCGGTGCAACCGCCCAGGGCTCAGTCTCCAAGCGAGACTGGGCGGTGCAACCTCCTCTGTCAAGCGGTAGCACCGCTTGAGCTCAAGTTTCGAGCTCTGCCTGGTGATGCAATCACCGAGCTCAGTCTTCGAGCTCTGGAAGAGAAGTACGACCTCTCTGGCCAGGAGAAGCACAGCCTAAGCTCAGTCTTCGAGCTCTGGCAGAGAGGTGCAACCACCTCTGGCAGAGAGGTGCAACCACCTCTGGCAGAAAGGGGCGATCACCTCTGGCAGAGAAGAGAAACTTCTCTGGTCAGGAGATGCACCGCCTGAGCTCGGTCTTCGAGCTCTGGCAGGAAGGTGCAACCACCCCTGACAGAGAAGGTGCAACCGTCTGAGCTCAGTCTTCGAGCTCTGCCAGGCGGTGCCACCTCTCCAGTCGAGAGGTGCAACCGCCTGAGCTCAGACTTCGAGCTCTGCCAGGCGGTGCCACCTCTCCAGTCAAGAGGTGCAACCACCTGATCCCGGAATTTCGGGATTTGATCGTTTTGAGCTCGAAATTTGAATTGGGTTGGGGCCTATAAATACCCCACCCATTCAGCACTGAAAAGAAATAGACCCACACCGAAATCTTGATCTTTTCTGTGATTCTAAGAGCTCAAAAGTGTTGTAAAGCCTTTAAGTCTCCTCCTTCTGTTCTTCAAGTTTTCAGTTGTAAAGTGAGGAGAGAAAGGTCTGTAAAGGTTGTCTCCTGAGCCTGTTAAAAGGAGAGAAACTGTAAAAGGGCAGTTTGGCCTTCGCCCATTGAAGGAAGGCCCCTAGTTGACGTCGGCAACCTCGTCGGTGGAGGAAGCCAAAAGTGGAGTAGGTCAAGGCTGACCGAACCACTCTAAATCTCTGGTTTGCGTTTATTTTTGAGCACTTTATCATTACTGCAAACCTCCTCCATTACTACTGCTCTCTGCACTTTCACGAACAAGTTCTAAGTGTTGTTCTTCCGAATCTGCATTCAGACGTAAATTCGTATTTTTGTACATTACAGTTTACGTTTACGTTTGATTCTGCAGAACTGTCTTCCGTGCTTTTACGAAAGAGTTTCCTTGCAGTTTACACTTACATTTTGATCCTATTGATAACTGCAAACTGTCCTCTACAATTTTACGAACGAGTTTCAACATTTAGACGTAAAACTGCATTTAGACGTAAATCGGCTTTCCTCTCACAATCATCAGTTCTCAGTTCACGTTTACGTCTTGATTTCAACTGCATACTGCCTTCTGCGAGTATACAAACGAGTTTCAAAGTTTAGACGTAAATCTGCATCTAGACGTAAAACAGCGTTTAGACGTAAATATGAGTTTAGACGTAAATCTGCGTTTAGACGTAAAACTACGTTTAGACGTAAATCTGCGTTTAGACGTAAAACTGCGTTTAGACGTAAATCTGAGTTTAGACGTAAACTGCGCTTAGACGTAAAACTGCGCTTAGACGCAAACTTTGTTTAGACGCAAACTGCGCTTAGACGCAAACTGTGTTTAGACGCAAACTGCGCTTAGATACAAACTGAGAATTAGCTTTTGCATCATAATAGTTTTTTTATTGAACGAACGCAGCTTTTGGTTTTTAATCGCTGTAAGATTTCCGCTGCACTAATTCACCCCCCCCCCTCTTAGTGCTCTCGATCCTAACAATTGGTATCAGAGCCCGGTTAACTCTCAAAAGGATTAAAACCCAAGAGAGATGGCTTACGCCGGAAACCAAGAGGGCCATTCTATTACACGTCCACCCATGTTTAATGGGACGGACTACACCTACTGGAAAACCCGAATGAGGATCTTTCTTATTTCTATGGATTTTGAATTATGGAATCTTGTCGAGAATGGTTTTTCAAAGTCTTCTCTTCCAATGATCGATTGGAATGATTTGGAGAAGAAGGCTTTCGCTCTAAATGCAAAGGCTATGAATGCCTTATTTTGTGCACTCGATAAAAACGAGTTTAACCGTGTTTCAACTTGTGAAACTGCATTTGATATTTGGCACACACTCGAAGTGACCCATGAGGGCACAAGTAGAGTAAAAGAGTCAAAAATCAATTTGCTGTTACACTCTTTCGAACTCTTTCGGATGAAACCGAGTGAAACCATTGGCGACATGTTTACCCGTTTCACGGATGTCGTCAACGGTCTAAAAGGACTCGGAAAGAGCTTTTCGGATTTTGAGCTTGTTAATAAGATACTAAGATCCCTTCCTAAGAGTTGGGATCCTAAAGTCACCGCTATTCAAGAGGCAAAAGATCTGCGAAATTTCCCTCTTGAAGAACTAATCAGGTCACTAATGACCTATGAAATGACTTGTAAAGCTCATGAAGAGCAAGAAGACATCCTTCCAAAGAACAGGAAGGATATGGCACTCAAAACGTCAGAATGCCACTTGAGAGAAAACTCAAGTGATGAGGACTGTGATGATGACTTGGCACTTCTAACAAGAAAGTTTAAAAAGTTTTTTAAAAGAAACAAGTTTAAGAATGATGCAAAAAATAAACTTGAACCCAAAAAAGACCAAGTGATCTGCTATGAATGCAAAAAGCCGGGACACTACAAAAGTGATTGTCCCCAAGTCAAGAAAAGAACAACAAAGAAGAAGGCGCTCCAAGCAACATGGGATGATTCGAGCGCATCTGAGGAAGAGGAGTCCAACACCGAGCAAGTTGCTCATTACGCCTTAATGGCCATCGAAGACGAGGTAACAAATTCAATAGATGCTGATTTATCTTTCGATGAATTATTAAATGCTTTCAATGACTTATTTGACGAATGCAAGAGTATAAGTAGAAAATATAAATTGCTGAAAAAGATGCATGATAGTCTTACTTGTGAGTTTGATAAGTTAAAAGTCGAACATCATGATAGTTTAAATTCATGTATCAAATGTCATGATTTAGAAACTATGCAAAAAGAAAACCTGCTACTCAAGGACACCTTGAAGAAATTCGAGGTTGGTAGCAAGTCATTAAACATGATCCTTGCAAACAAGGGTCACATTCCAAAAAGGAGCGGGATTGGATTTGTGAGAAATCCTCACCAAAATCCAACCACCTTCATAAAAGGCTCCATCTTACATGTTCAACACCAAACCAAGTGCAACTTTTGTTGCAAATCTGGACACAAGACACATTGTTGTCCATTCAAGAAAATAAGTCCAAACAAATTAATTTGGGTTCCTAAAGGAACCATGATAAACTCTATGCAACATGATAGAAAATGTAGATCTATTTATGAGGCACCCAAAAGCAAATGGGTACCTAAACAATCGCAAGCTAGGAGCAAGAAATGGTACCTTGATAGTGGATGCTCAAGGCATATGACCGGAGATCCATCTCAATTCTCTAAGCTCACTAGCATAGACGAAGGATATGTCACCTTCGGAGACAACAACAAGGGTAAAATCATTGGCAAAGGAACCATAGGTAACAAATCCAACCTCTCTATTGAAGATGTTTTACTAGTTGATGGTTTAAAACATAACCTCTTGAGCATTAGTCAATTATGTGATAAAGGATATATTATAAGATTTGAATCTAATGCTTGCATCATTGAAAAACCACACAAAAATATATCTATGATTGCATTAAAACAAAACAACGTATACACTATTGACATCAATGACTTATGTGATGAAATGTGCCTTGCCGTTATGAATGAGGATGCTTGGCTATGGCATAGAAGATTAGGTCATGCTAGCATGAAACTAATCACTCAAGTATCATCTAGAGAACTTGTAAGAGGAATTCCTCATATCAAGTTCATCAAAGATAATGTATGTGATGCTTGCCAATTAGGTAAGCAAATTAAGGGTAGCTTCAAAGCTAAGAATCAAATAAGCACCTCTAGGCCCTTACAATTGATCCATATGGACTTGTTCGGACCAATCTCTACATCGAGTCTAGGAGGTAGCAAATACGCCTTTGTCATTATTGATGACTATAGCAGATATACATGGACCTACTTCTTAAAACAGAAAAATGAATGCTTTAGATATTTTACCAAGTTTTGTAAACTTGTTCAAAATGAAAAGGGATCTATGATTTCGTCAATTAGAAGTGATCATGGTGGAGAATTTCAAAACCATGACTTCCAAGAATTCTGTGAACTCAACGGATATAACCATAATTTCTCTACTCCAAGAAATCCTCAACAAAATGGGGTAGTAGAAAGAAAAAATCGAAATTTACAAGAAATGACAAGAACAATGTTGAATGAACATAGCCTACCCAAATATTTTTGGGCCGAAGCTGTAAACACTACATGCTATATTTTAAATAGAGTCCTAGTAAGACCCTTACTCACCAAAACTCCTTATGAGTTATGGAATAACAAAAAACCCAATGTCTCATATTTCAAAGTCTTTGGGTGTAAGTGTTTTATCTTGAATGAAAAGGATAACTTAGGAAAATTCGATGCTAAATCTGATGAAGGAATCTTTCTTGGTTATTCTTCGGTTTCTAAAGCTTTTCGCATCTTCAATAAAAGAACCTTAATTATTGAAGAATCCATCCATGTTGTTTTCAATGAGATTTCAGAAATTAAGAAAAATGATCTTGATGATGATTTTGATTCCTTGAATTTAAACGAAACCCCGTCTCCAACTAGCAACTTGGATGCATCCACTTCCGAAACATCCTTACCCAAGGATTGGAAGTATATAGATGCTCATCCTAAGGAGCTAATCCTAGGAGACACATCAAAGGGGGTTCAAACACGATCTTCTTTTAAAAACTTTTGTGCCAACGCCGCCTTTCTCTCCCAAATTGAACCCAAATGTGTTGATGAAGCCATGAAAGATGATTCATGGATTATCGCAATGCAAGATGAATTAAATCAATTTGAGAGAAATGAGGTGTGGACGCTTGTTCCTAGGCCAAATGACCATTTAGTTATTGGTACTAAATGGGTCTTTAGAAACAAGCAAGATGAAAATGGTATCGTGGTTAGAAACAAGGCTAGATTAGTGGCCAAAGGTTTCAACCAAGAAGAAGGTATCGATTACGAAGAAACCTTCGCACCTGTGGCTCGATTGGAAGCCATAAGGATGCTCCTTGCCTACGCCAGTTGCAATAATTTTAAGTTATTTCAAATGGATGTTAAAAGCGCTTTTCTAAATGGTTTCATTTCCGAAGAAGTTTATGTTGAACAACCCCCTGGATTTGAAAATAATGGCTACCCTAATCATGTGTTTAGACTAACTAAAGCTCTCTATGGTTTAAAACAAGCCCCAAGGGCTTGGTATGAGAGACTTAGTTCTTTTCTCATTGAAAATAATTTCATAAAAGGCAAGGTTGATACTACATTGTTTATCAAGAATTTTGAAAATAATTTTCTCATTGTTCAGATTTATGTTGATGATATCATCTTTGGCTCTACAAATGAATCTCTTTGTGAATCGTTTGGTAAAACTATGAGTCTTGAATTCGAAATGAGCTTAATGGGAGAATTAACATTCTTCTTAGGTTTACAAATCAAACAACTAAGCAATGGCATCTTTATTAGTCAAACTAAATATGCCATGAATTTATTAAAAAGGTTTAACATGAACAACTCAAAGGCCAGTAACACTCCTATGAGCACCTCCACTAAATTAGAAATTGATGAAAGTGGAGAAAGCTTTGATCAAAAAACTTATAGGGGTATGATAGGAAGTTTACTTTACCTCACTGCAACCAGACCAGACATCATGTTCAGTGTAGGACTTTGTGCTAGATTTCAATCAAACCCTAAGATGTCTCATCTCAAAGCAGTTAAAAGAATATTTAGATATCTTAATGGTACCACAAATCTAGGATTATGGTACCCAAAATCAAAAAATTTTGAGTTAATTGCTTATGCTGATGCTGACTTTGCTGGGTGTAGATTAGATAGAAAAAGCACATCAGGATCATGTCAATTTTTAGGACATGCCCTTGTTTCCTGGTCATCAAAGAAACAAAACTCAGTTGCACTATCAACAACCGAAGCTGAATATATTGCAGCAAGTGCATGCTGTGCACAAGTTGTATGGATGAAAAATACCTTAGAAGATTATAAAGTTCATCTAAAAAATATTCCAATTAAATGTGATAACACAAGTGCAATATGCTTAACGAAAAATCCTATACAACACTCAAGAACAAAACATATTGATATTAGACATCACTTTATACGAGATCATGTCACCAATCATGACGTAACCATAGAATTCATTGATACTAAACATCAACTAGCTGACATTTTTACAAAACCTCTAAGTGAAGAACAATTTGATTTCATTAGAAGAGAGTTAGGAATGCTCATGTGTCCGAATAAATAAACTTGTTAGAATTATTTTTCGGACTATATTGAATGATCAGATCACATGAATGCCATTTTCTATGATTATATGTGAAAATTTGTAACAAAATCTTGTCCAAATGCATCTTAGTTGTTCGAATGCTATAAAACAGATTTATTCGTACACTTTCATGAAAAATGAGTTTTTTGAAATAAATCTGATAAAGTGATTCCTGAATATGTATTTCATTCTGTAATATCTTTACGGGTAAAATGAATTATAACAAAAGGGGGAAGAAGTTTTCAAAGCAATCTATGTAAAATCCCTCTATAAGCTTTCGTCTAAATTGGTCTTCCTTGTATAACAATGCTTTTTCTTGATGACAAAGGGGGAGAAATATATGAATTGATAAACACTGTGATTAGAAATACCTTGAGTGATGCTATAAATAATGTTTGCACAATGCCATCCTTGCATCACCAAGAGATATATGAAACATGTGCTATAGTTTGCATTATGTCTTGAGTTGATATCCTATTTTGTGAAGTAAATGCAAACTTGCTAGAATGATAATATGTGTGCATCATGTAATAGTCCTTCGAGCTTTAAATGATAATGTTCAATTACATGATGAATAGTCACAAACACTATCATACAAACTTGATGATGAATGTCAAGCTTTGACATCATCCTTGAAGAGATACATCATGATAGGTATCATGATGGGAGTATTGATAAGTTTAACTGATCTAACTTATCAATACGTCACTTGAATTCTTAGGTCTTGAATTCAAGGTTGACTTATCTCAACTATGGCATATAGACAGGGGGAGTTAAGGATAACTCCATTATCAATTGATTGTCATCATCAAAAAGGGGGAGATTGTTGAATCTCGGATTTTGATGATGAAGTCAATTGTCATTTGTTGTCTAATCTATGTGTTGAGATAAGTGTGCAGGATTAACTACGATGAAAGATAGACAAGCAGCAGGAGTTGCGCCGGAGTCAAGTTCATGATCACGTTGGGAGTTCGAGAGTTCGACGGAAGTACGGACGGTCGTCGGAGGTTCTGCGGGAACAGATCCGAGAAGTCCAGAAGCTTGCCAAGCGAAGCTCGTCGGAACTCGCCAAGTGGATCGTCGCAAAGTCCAGGAGTTTGCCGGAAGTCCGCAGAAGCATCACCGAGGGTTCATCGGATGATCGACGGAAGTTCGCCGGAAACTCGCCGGAAAAAGCAATTGACGTACCGAAGCAAAGCTGCAGAAATTGTCTTAGATTTAATCGTAGTTAGCACGGTGATTAAGTTAGAAATGGGAGGTGATCCCATTAGCTTAATCCTGGGGCAATTGGGCCCCTGAAGAACTCAAGTTGGGTCGAATGGTTCAACCCATTCGAACCCAAGAAGCTGTGGGAGGTGCAACCGCCCAGGTAGGGAGGTGCCACCGCCCAGGCTAAGTCTCCCAGCGAGACTGGGAGGTGCAACCGCTCCAGCCAGGCGGTGCAACCGCCCAGGGCTCAGTCTCCAAGCGAGACTGGGCGGTGCAACCTCCTCTGTCAAGCGGTAGCACCGCCTGAGCTCAAGTTTCGAGCTCTGCCTGGTGATGCAATCACCGAGCTCAGTCTTCGAGCTCTGGAAGAGAAGTACGACCTCTCTGGCCAGGAGAAGCACAGCCTAAGCTCAGTCTTCGAGCTCTGGCAGAGAGGTGCAACCACCTCTGGCAGAGAGGTGCAACCACCTCTGGCAGAAAGGGGCGATCACCTCTGGCAGAGAAGAGAAACTTCTCTGGTCAGGAGATGCACCGCCTGAGCTCGGTCTTCGAGCTCTGGCAGGAAGGTGCAACCACCCCTGACAGAGAAGGTGCAACCGTCTGAGCTCAGTCTTCGAGCTCTGCCAGGCGGTGCCACCTCTCCAGTCGAGAGGTGCAACCGCCTGAGCTCAGACTTCGAGCTCTGCCAGGCGGTGCCACCTCTCCAGTCAAGAGGTGCAACCGCCTGATCCCGGAATTTCGGGATTTGATCGTTTTGAGCTCGAAATTTGAATTGGGTTGGGGCCTATAAATACCCCACCCATTCAGCACTGAAAAGAAATAGACCCACACCGAAATCTTGATCTTTTCTGTGATTCTAAGAGCTCAAAAGTGTTGTAAAGCCTTTAAGTCTCCTCCTTCTGTTCTTCAAGTTTTCAGTTGTAAAGTGAGGAGAGAAAGGTCTGTAAAGGTTGTCTCCTGAGCCTGTTAAAAGGAGAGAAACTGTAAAAGGGCAGTTTGGCCTTCGCCCATTGAAGGAAGGCCCCTAGTTGACGTCGGCAACCTCGTCGGTGGAGGAAGCCAAAAGTGGAGTAGGTCAAGGCTGACCGAACCACTCTAAATCTCTGGTTTGCGTTTATTTTTGAGCACTTTATCATTACTGCAAACCTCCTCCATTACTACTGCTCTCTGCGCTTTCACGAACAAGTTCTAAGTGCTGTTCTTCCGAATCTGCATTCAGACGTAAATTTGTATTTTCGTACATTACAGTTTACGTTTACGTTTGATTCTGCAGAACTGTCTTCCGTGCTTTTACGAAAGAGTTTCCTTGCAGTTTACACTTACATTTTGATCCTATTGATAACTGCAAACTGTCCTCTACAATTTTACGAATGAGTTTCAACATTTAGACGTAAAACTGCATTTAGACGTAAATCGGCTTTCCTCTCACAATCATCAGTTCTCAGTTCACGTTTACGTCTTGATTTCAACTGCATACTGCATTCTGCGAGTATACAAACGAGTTTCAAAGTTTAGACGTAAATCTGCGTCTAGACGTAAAACAGCGTTTAGACGTAAATATGAGTTTAGACGTAAATCTGCGTTTAGACGTAAAACTGCGTTTAGACGTAAATCTGCGTTTAGACGTAAAACTGCGTTTAGACGTAAATCTGAGTTTAGACGTAAACTGCGCTTAGACGTAAAACTGCGCTTAGACGCAAACTTTGTTTAGACGCAAACTGCGCTTAGACGCAAACTATGTTTAGACGCAAACTGCGCTTAGACGCAATCTGCGCTTAGACGCAAACTGCACTTAGATACAAACTGAGAATTAGCTTTTGCATCATAATAGTTTTTTTATTGAACGAACGCAGCTTTTGGTTTTTAATCGCTGTAAGATTTCCGCTGCACTAATTCACCCCCCCCCCTCTTAGTGCTCTCGATCCTAACAGGGGTGAATTAGTGCAGTGGAAATCTTTCAACGATAAAACACGTTCGAACGATAAAAATGATTTCGGTGTGAAAGCCAATTCTAAGATTACTTTAACTTAAGATCAAGCGAGATGATGTTAAAGTCAATCTATGAAGGCAGTTTACAGTTATGATGAAAACCAGAATATAAGCGCAAATTGAAATACGACGTTCGTACGAAGAAGCTAATTTACTCTAAATGCTGATTCGTAAATCACTTGATTAGGCGAGATGCAGTTTAAGCAAGGATATAAAGGCAGTTTGTAGTTATGATTGAAATCAAAACGTAAACACAAACTGAAATATGATGATCGTACGAAAAAACAGATTTACGTCTAAACGCTGATTCGGAAAGTGCAAAGCTTGAAACCCGATCGTATATGCGCAGAAAGCAGTAAGCTTTAGAGGAGGTTTGCAGTAAAGATAATATGCTCAAAGTAAATGCAAAGTGAGATTTAGAGTGGTTCGGTCAATCTTGACCTACTCCACTTTTGGCTTCCTCTACCGACGAGGTCACCGACATCAACTAGAGGCCTTCCTTCAATAGTTGAAGGCCAACCACCCTTTTACAGGTGGTGCAACCTCCTGCCAGAGCTCGAAGACCGAGCTCAAGCGGTGCAACCTCCTGACTGAGGTGGTTGCATCGCTCAGCCAGTGCTCGGAGATCGAGCCCAAGCGGTGCCACCTCCTGTCAGGGGAGGTTGCACCGCCCAATCTCGCTCGAAGACTAAGCCTAGGCGGTGCCACCGCCTGGCTGGAGCTGTTGCACCTCCTAGTCTCACTCGGAGACTGAGCCCAGGCGGTGCAACCTCCTGCCTTGGGCGGTTCAACCGCTTGGCAGAAATCAGGGTCCGAATGGGTTGATCCATTCAGCCCAATTTGGGTTTTTCAGGGGCCCAATTGCCCCAAGATTAAGTTAATGGGATCACCTCCCATTTCCAACTTAATCATTGTGCTAACTACGATATTTCCTAAGACATTTACTGTAACTTGCTTCGGTGCGTCAATCGCTTCTTCCGGTGAACTTCCGTCGATCATCCGATAAACCCTTGGTGATGCTCCTGCGGACTTCCGGCAAACTCCTAGACTTGTGACGATCCACTTGGCGAGTTCCGACGAGCTTCTTTGGCAAGCTCATGGACTTCTCAGATTTGTTCCCGTAGAACCTCCGACTACTGTCTGAACTTCCGTCGAACTCTCGAACTCCCAACGTGATCATTGTCTTGACTCCGGCGCAACTCCTGCTGCATGTCTAACTTTCATCGTAGGTAATCCTGCACACTTATCTCAACATATAGATTAGATAATAAATGACAATTGACTTCATCATCAAAATCCAAGATTCAACATGAGCGAGGTTGGAGAACCAAGCTCAAGCACCACATTACAGCCCGAATCTGTTCAGGTACCTAATACACAAGTTTCAACTTTACGCAGGTCTGAAAGAGTATCCCATCCTCCTGAGAGATATGTGGGACATATTAGAGGAGAGGATGTTGAGGATATTGATCCTCAGACCTACGAGGAGGCTATTATGAGTATAGACTCCGGGAAGTGGCAAGAAGCCATGAATTTCGAGATGGATTCTATGTACTTTAATAAGGTTTAGAACCTAGTTGATGCGCCCGAAGGTATTGTACCCATCGGTTGCAAGTGGATCTTTAAGAAAAAGATCGGAGTAGATGGAAAGGTAGAGACCTATAAAGCAAGGCTAGTGGCTAAGGGGTATCGTCAAAGGTAAGGTGTTGACTACGACGAAACCTTCTCACCCGTAGCAATGCTAAAATCCATCAGAATTCTATTGACTATTACAGCACACTATGATTATGAGATCTGGCAGATGGATGTGAAAATTGCATTCCTCAATGGGAACCTCGAGGAGGAGGTGTATATGATGCAATCTGAGGGATTCGTGTCCAAGAACTACCCAGATAAAGTGTGTACGTTGCTTATATCCATTTATGGACTAAAGCAAGCTTCCCGAAGTTGGAACATATGATTTGATGAGGCAATCAGATCTTATGACTTCGTTAAGAACGAAGATGAGCCTTGTGTATACAGAAAGGTAAGTGGAAGCGCTATCACCTTTTTAGTATTATATGTGGATGACATCCTCATCATTGGGAACGACGTAGGAATGCTATCCACAGTAAAAGCTTGGTTATCTAGACACTTCTCCATGAAGGACTTAGGGGAAGCATCCTATATCTTGGGGATTAGAATCTATAGAGATAGATCCAAGAGAATGCTTGGCTTGTCCCAGTCCAAGTACATAGAAACCATTGTCAAAAGGTTTGGCATGGAAAATTCCAAGAGAGGTTTCATACTGATGAGTCGTGGGATATCGCTTTCTACGAGTATGTCCCCAAAGACTCCAGAAGAAAGGGCGAACATGAATATGATATCTTATGCCTCAGCAATAGGGTCTATCATGTATGCTATGCTATGTACTAGGCCTGATATACCGCATGCTCTGAGTGTCACGAGCAGGTATCAGGCGAATCCAGGCTTGGAGCACTGGAAAGCAGTAAAGTGTATCCTTAAGTACTTGAGAAGGACTAAGGATCTTTTACTAGTATATGGAGGTAATAGCCTTAAGGTTGAAGGCTACACTAACTCAAGTTTTCAGTCTGATGTCGATGATAGCAAGTCGAATTCAGGGTATGTGTACACCTTGAATGATTCAAAAATTGCTAAATGATGGATTGCAATCCATCATTTATCCATCCATGAGGGAATGATTCAAAAGTTGCTAAATGATGGATATCTAGATCCATTCGACTATGTGTCATATGCAACTTGTGAGCCTTGCCTTCGTGGAAAACTGACTAACTCTCCATTTAGTGAAACTGGAGAGAGAGCCACTGAGTTGTTGGAACTCATACATAGTGATGTATGTGGACCCATGTCAACTCATGCCATTGGAGGTTACTCTAACTTCATTACATTTACTAATGATTTCTCAAGGTATGGATATGTGTACTTAATGAAGTACAAGTCCGAGGCTTTTGAGAAATTCAGAGAGTATAAGAATGAGGTGGAGAACCAGACTGGAAAGAGTATCAAAACTCTTCGATCAGATCGAGGAGGTGAGTACTTAAGTACAGAGTTTACTCAGTTCCTCAAGGACCATGGGATATTATCCCAATGGACACCTCCTTATACACCTCAGCTCAATGGTGTCTTTGGAAGGAGGAATCATACGCTATTAGATATGGTACGGTCCATGATGAGTTTCGCTAACCTACCCATCTTATTCTAGGGATATGCCCTAGAGACCGCAGCTTACCTTCTGAACAGAGTTCTAACTAAGTCGGTAGTGTCTACACCATATGAGATATGGAAAGGGAAGAAGCCTGATCTTAAGGTTGTTAAGATTTGGGGCAGCCCTACCCACGTTAAAAGACATAACCCCGATAAGTTAGAATCAAGGACAGAGCGATGCAAATTTGTGGGATACCACAAAGAAACTTGTGGGTATTATTTCTATCATCTCGAGGACCAAAAGGTCTTTGTAGCTAAGAGAGCAGTGTTCCTTGAGAAGGAACACATTCTTGGTGGAGACAGTGGGAGAATGATAGAGTTGAGCGAGGTTGGAGAACCAAGCTCAAGCACCACTCTACAGCCCGAGTTTATTCAGGTACCTAATACACAATTTTCAACTTTACGCAGGTCTGATAGAGTATCTCATCCTCCTGAGAGATATGTGGGACATATTAGAGGAGAGGATGTTGAGGATATTGATCCTCAAACCTACAAGGAGGCTATTATGAGTATAGACTCCGGGAAGTGGCAAGAAGCCATAAATTCTGAGATGGATTCTATGTACTCCAATAAGGTTTGGAACCTAGTTGATGCGCCCGAAGGTATTGTACCCATCGGTTGCAAGTGGATCTTTAAGAAAAAGATTGGAGTAGATGGAAAGGTAGAGACCTATAAAGCAAGGCTAGTGGCTAAGGGGTATCGTCAAAGGCAATGTGTTGACTACGATGAAACCTTCTCACCCGTAGCAATGATAAAATCCATCAGAATTCTATTGGCTATTGCAGCACACTATGATTATGAGATTGGGCAGATGGATGTGAAAACCGCATTCCTCAATGGGAACCTCGAGGAGGAGGTGTATATGATGCGACTTGAGGGATTCGTGTCCAAGAACTGCCCAGATAAGGTGTGTAGGTTGCTTAGATCCATTTATAGACTAAAGCAAGCTTCCCGAAGTTGGAACATAAGATTTGATGAGGCAATCAGATCTTATGACTTCGTTAAGAACGAAGATGAGCCTTGTGTAGACAGAAAGGTAAGTGGGAGCGCTATCACCTTTTTGGTGTTATATGTGGATGACATCCTCATCATTGGGAATGACGTAGGAATGCTATCCACAGTGAAGGCTTGGTTATCTAGACACTTCTCCATGAAGGACTTAGGGGAAGCATCCTATATCTTGGGGATTAGAATCTATAGAGATAGATCCAAGAGGATGCTTGGCTTGTCCCAGTCCAAGTACATAGAAACCATTGTCAAAATGTTTGGCATTGAAAATTCTAAGAAAGGGCGAACATGGATATGATACCTTATGCCTCAACAATATGGTATATAATGTATGCCATGCTATGTACTAGGCCTGATATAGCGCATGCTCTGAGTGTCACGAGCAGGTATCAGGCGGATCTAGGCTTGGAGCACTGGAAAGCAGTAAAGTGTATCCTTAAGTACTTGAGAAGGACTAAGGATCTTTTACTAGTATATGGAGGTAATAGCCTTAAGGTTGAAGGCTTCACTGACTCAAGTTTTCAGTCTGATGTCGATGATAGCAAGTCGAATTCAGGGTATGTGTACACCTTGAATGGAGGAGCAGTGTGCTGGAAGAGTTCCAAGCAAGATACCACTTCTGACTCGACCACAGAGGCGGAGTACATTGCTGCATTAGATGCAGCAAAGGAGGGAGTCTGGATGAAGAAGTTCATCACAGATTTGGGAGTCGATATAGATAGCGACAAGTCGACTTCCTTATATTGCGACAACTATGGGGTGATTACTCAAATAAGGGAACCCGGGTCTTATCAGAAGTGTTCTGAGGAGGTTCCAGCTTATAAGAGAGATCGTAACCCGAGGAGATGTAGTAGTGGAAAGAGTTCCATCCGAAGATAACATTGCAGATCCACTGACAAAGCCATTGTCTCAGATTGTCTATGAGCGTCATAGGAGTCTGATGGGGATCAGACACATAGGTGATTGGCTTTAGGTCAAGTGGGAGATTGCTAGTCATAGGTGCCCAGCAAGCCAATCACGTGAGTGATGGCACGTGTGACTTGATACAGAATCTTTTTGCTTATTATATTTTGGCGTATATCACTTTATAACTATTGCATAAATGCATATATATTATGATGTCCTTGGATTTGTGCAATGGGAATCGGATCGTGATGAGATCACGATAATGAGATCGATTCACCTTTAAACACATATCCTAAATAATCCCGGTCATAGGTTACTCGAGAGGGACATCGTGATAACCGGATAGACTGGTGTGCTGTATACCCGTCCATATGATGGATGCAGCTGGTCTCATAGCTGCTCGTGTAGGGACACTAGGGATACAGTACAGGTGCTCATTGGAGAATGAGTTCACTGATTGATCCGCTTACGGAATGCTGGATGGTTGATGATGCCTTATTGTCAGACAGCGATTCCGTAGTCCTAGTGGTGTATCTGGTCCTTAGACTTGAGACACCAAGGATGTCCTGTATGAGTGCTCCACTCTTTGATACCAGACTTATAAGTTTGGCTGTCCCTAGATCTAGTACAGCTGGTCATTGGGAGTGGTAGTCGACCTTACGAGGGCTATTGAGTGTCAATAGAGGATCATCCACTCTCGGCGTCATGAGAGGAATATCCTATGTGTTCTTGCTCAGACAAATCCCTGGCCAGGGTCATTCGGGTTGAGAGAGAAAGAGTTCTCCGGAAGAATCCGATTAGAGCGAGACTCGAGTAGAAACCGTATGGGTCTGACAACACCATGCTCGATATACAGTCTCTGGGATATTAGATGGATGAGGGATTATAGGTACATGGTAACTGAGGACAAACAGGTCCAATGGATTGGATTAACCTGTATCGTCTGGGGACTACGGCGTAGTGGCCTAGTACGTCCGTAGTCGATGAGTCGAGTGAATTATTACAGAGATAATAATTCACTTAGTTAGAAGGAGTTCTGACAGGTATGACTCGCGGCCAACTCGATATTGGGCCTAGAGGGTCACACACATATGGTAGGCATTGCGATGAGTAGAGGTTCGGATATGAGATATCCGACGGAGCCCTTGTCTTATTGGATGCAGATCCAATACCCACTAAGGAAGGACCCATTAGGGTTTGACACGGGATCTCTATAAATAGGAGGGATTCACAGCCTCATAGGCTAGAGTCTTTGCTTGCCTTTCCTATTCTCCTCTCCCTCTCCACCTCAGAGTAGGCCTGGAGTTTTGAGGAGCGTCGTCGCAACCCTGCTGTGTGGATCACCGCTAGAGAGGAGGACGCTTGACCTCCTTCACCCTCTCCTAAGGATCTGCAAGGAAACAGGGATATACGATCTCCCTAGGTAACACAATCTCTATACGCAGTTTTGTGTTTTGCGGATTTTTTGCGCACCAATCTTCGCACGACGACGAACATCTTTTTGGGAATCGGGGATTTTTGTTTTCTTGTTCTTCCGCTGCGCATATGATGTGGCCCCCCAATGATTTCCCAACAGTGATAATCGGACAAACTAGTGTGCTGTATACCCATCCATATGATGGATGCAGTTGGTCTCATAGCTGCTCGTGTAGGGACACTAGGGATACAGTACAGGTGCTCATTGGAGAATGAGTTCATTGATTGATTCGCTTACGGAATGCTGGATGGTTGATGATGCCTTATTGTCAAATAGCGATTCCGTAGTCCTAGTGGTGTATCTGGTCCTTAGACTTGAGACACCAAGGATGTCCTGTATGAGTGCTCCACTCTTTGATACCAGACTTATAGGTTTGGCTGTCCCAGATCTAGTACAACTGGTCATTGGGAGTGGTAGTCGACCTTACGAGGGCTATTGAGTGTCGATAGAGGATCATCCACTCTCGGCGTCATGAGAGGAATATCCCATGTGTTCTTGCTCATACAAATCTCTGGCTAGGGTCATTCAGGTTGAGAGAGAAAGAGTTCTCCGGGAGAATCCGATTAGAGCGAGACTCGAGTAGAAACCGTATGGGTCTGACAACACTATGCTCGATATACGGTCTCTGGGATATTAGATGGATGAGAGACTATAGGTACATGGTAACTGAGGACAGACAGGTCCAATGGATTGGATTCCCCTGTATCGTTTGGGGACTACGGCGTAGTGGCCTAGTACGTCCGTAGTCGATGAGTCGAGTAAATTATTACAGAGATAATAATTCCCTGAGTTAGAAGGACTTCTGATAGGTATGACTCACGACCTGCTCGATATTAGGCCTAGTGGGTCACACACATATGGTAGGCATTGCGATGAGTAGAGGTTCGGATATGATTTATCCGACGGAGCCTTTGTCTTATTGGATGCAGATCCAATACCCACTAGGGGAGGACCCATTAGGGTTTGACATGGGACCTCTATAAATAGGAGGGATTCAGAGCCTCATAGGCTAGAGTCTTTGCTTGCCTTTCCTATTCTCCTCTCCCTCTCCACCTTAGAGCAGGCCTGGAGTTTTGAGGAGCATCGTCACAACCCTACTGTGTGGATCACTGTTAGAGAGGAGGACGCTTGACCTCCGTCACCCTCTCCTAAGGATCTGCAAGGAAACTGGGATATACGATCTCCCTAGGTAATACAATCTACTCTATACACAGTTTTAAGTTTCGCGGACTTTGCGCACCAATCTTCGCACGACGATGAATATCATTTTTGGGAATCGAGGATTTTATTTTCTTGTTCTTCCGCTGCGCATATGATGTCACCCCAAGATTTCCCAATAGTAGGAATGCTATCCACAGTAAAGGCTTGGTTATCTAGACACTTCTCCATGAAGGACTTAGGGGAAGCATGCTATATCTTAGGGAATCGGATCTATAGAGACAGATCTAAGAGGATGCTTGGCTTGTCCCAGTTCAGGTACATAGAAACCATTGTCAAAAGGTTTGGTATGGAAAATTCCAAGAGAGGTCTCAAACTGATAAGACATGGGATATCGATTTCTAGGAGTATGTTGCCAAAGACTTTAAAAGAAAGGGCGAACATGGATATGATACCTTATGCCTCAGTGATAAGGTCTATCATGTATGTCATATTATGTACTAGGACTAATATAGTACACGCTCAGAGTATCATGAGCAGGTATCAGGTGGATCCAGGCTTGGAGCACTGGAAAGTAGTAAAGTGTATCCTTAAGTACTTGAGAAGGACTAAGGATCTTTTACTAGTATATGGAGGTAGTAGCCTTAGGGTTAAAGGCTACACGGACTCAAGTTTTCAATCTGATATCGATGATAGCAAGTTGAATTCGGTGTATGTGTACACCTTGCATGGAGGAGTAGTGTGCTGGAAGAGTTCCAAGCAAGATACTACTATTGACTCGACCATAGAGGCATAATACATTGCTGCAGTAGATGCAGCAAAGGAGGGAGTCTGGATGTAGAAGTTCATCACAGATCTAGGAGTCGGGCTAAGTAGCGAGGAGCTGATTCCTTATATTATAACAACTACGGGGAGATTACTCAAATATGGGAACCCGGGTCTCATCAGAAGTGTTCTGAGAATGTTCCAACTTATTGGAGAGATCATGAACTGAGGAGATATAGTAGAGGAAAGAGTTCCATCCGAAGATAACATTGTAGATCCATTAACAAAACCGTTGTCTCAGATTGTCCTTGAGCATCATAGGGGTCTGATGGGGATCAGACACATAGGTGATTGGCTTTAGGTCAAGTGGGAGATTGCTAGTCATAGGTGTAACATCTCCCATTTTTAAAAATTTAGTAAAAGGTTTGTTTGTAAAAATAAGGATTATTTAATAATTATTTTATATTAAATGATATTATATTAAAAGTTTATGGCTAGGGACCTAAGAGTAAATACATGAAGTTTGATATAATTTATGAAAGATTCAGATTTAAGTTAAAAAAAAAAATAGTGGACATGTGTCACTAGCTAACCTAAGGTTGGTGCCACTTATCTTTGCTCTAAAGATGACACCTAGCCCCTTTCATGCATGCATGACACCTTACAACTTTTGCATTAGCCAAAACCCAAATAATTAGATGAAAGGTTAAAGAAAACAAACTTGAAGAGTTGCAGCCAACATGAGTTTGAGAAAAGAAGAAGGAGAAGAAGAAGAAGAAGAAGAAGAAGAAGAAGAAGAAGAAGAAGAAGAGCTTGAGGTTTTTTATCAATTTTTCCACATTTGGGATTCAAATAATTTAAAGGCAAGTGTTCTAACCCCATCCCACAGTAACCTTAATCTCTGTTTCCATTTTTATTCTGCAAAATTTGAAAGATTTCAACTGAGAACCAGACCTTCTTTCGTTTTGATATAAAGCTATGAATCTGTAATTTTTCGATAATCTGACCTCTATGCAATGTTTCGGTCATAACATTTTGTAATAAACTCTGATTTAGACAAAACCTATTTCATTTGAAATTAGACAAAATAATATTTATTTTGATACTAAGATCGAATGATTTGGAGTTTAAATGCTTACTAAGACTTCTGTTTAAATTAACCCTACAGATTCTGCAAAATAGGGACTGAAATTTCTGATCTCTTATTACTTAACTGCTTATAACTTTCTGCTGTGAACTCAGATTCCTATAAAGTATGATTTATTCGAAGCTAGACTCAAAATTCTTTCTGTATATACCTGATTTGAAATTTTTGGAGTACAATTGCTAACTGAAACATCAACTTTAATCGACCCTATGGATTCAATAAAATAAAGCTAATATTTTCATACCTTTTGCTACGAAATTATCTGTAACTCCCTGTTATAAATTCCAATTCTTATAAAACTTAATTTGCCTAAAACTAGATTGACAAAGCTTTCTAATAACACATATTTTGTATAAATTGGAGTATAATTGGTAATCCAAATAGTTCATACAATGTTCCTATGGAATTCTGCTAGAATCGAGCTTTGGTCAATTTCGGCTTTCCTTGTTTCTTCTCATTGGAAATCGATTTCGGCAAAAACTCTTACTTCAGTTAAGCTTTACATTATTACCTTAAATTCTTGTATACTTTTGTCCTTTATTTATTTGTACATCTGCAGCTATCATCTAAAGTTCATGTTTGCATCGTAATGATTCGGCACATGCATCCCATTGTTCCGCATTTGCTTTCGATATGTGCCTCTTCCAGTTTCATTTCTTTGGACATTGAATTCATCTAACTTTCTTATTTCAATTGAGCCATATGTTATTTCTTGAAATCCTTGTATGCTCTTACTTTTGTTTCCTTTCAAATCTGAATACATTTATGAAAGATTATGTTTGTAAAAGCATATGTACATTTCCTTGTTCCGCATGTGCTTCCAATATATGCTAATTTCATTATTCATACTATCCCTTTGTACTCTGGTGTTTGTGGGATAAATGTGAACCTTTGCTAGAAATGGTAAAGGGAGTTATGCTTAGAGCCCGCGATGCTTTGCCGGCCCCTATGACTTCACTCAGACGTGGGTGGATGGAGCTCTCAAACGTGGGAGACTTATGTTTGGTGGTCATTCAGAAATGGATGGACCATATTTTGTGATGATCCCACTTCACCTTCTATGTGTTTGATATGATATCGAAAGCTTTGGCTATGTTTATATGCATGCTTTGGATAAGAATGAAATGAATGCATCGTCATGTGACATTTGAGCTTCTATTCATGTTTTGTTCTTTGATATGTTTCCGAAATGTTATAAGTCTTTGTTATACCTTGAAAACTACCATATGTCATCGATATGATCCTTATGCCAATGATATGCTCCAATTACCTTTCCTCGATTGTATGAATAAAACATTCTTCGAACGATACGACATTATAATTCTGCATTCAAACAAAACATGCTACTATTTCATCTTGTATCTCTGCTTTGTATTTTGATACCTTATTTGTTTGAAACCTGTCCTCTTTGCTATGGATATGTTAGTCATTTGCTGAGCTTTATATGCTCACCCCGTTGCTATATAAATTTTTCAGGATAGCTTATCGCTCGCTAAAATATGTAAATTGGGTTGAGGTAGTGGAAGGCTAGAAGATTTTGGGGTAAATATTTTATACTTGATAGGTTGATGTTGTATAAGTTCTTTTTGGGTGTAATGAAATATCAATGACAAATCTAGATTGATATATCTTGTAAATATTTGAAAAGTACCTCTTACGTCAGGATTTTGGAAATATTAAGTTTAAACTGTGTACTGATATAAACATGTAGTACATGTTGGTTTTGTGATTGCATTAATTGCCGCGCTTATGAATTTATGATATAGTTATGATTTAGTTAAGTTGCTTTTGAATTTTAAAGAATCATCTAGTGACATGATGTATAATTATAAACTGCACAGGTTTTGTGAATTGTGGATTGTAGAGGTGAATGACTTGAATATTTTTCTTAGTGACCTCAAATGTATGATTGGATCCTGGATTGTTTGTTGAATTATAATTTTATCAATCTTGAGTTAGGTTCACACCTCCTAAATGAGAATTAAATTCGGGGGGCGTGACATAGTGGTATCAGAGCATGATTTGAGGATCACTAGGATTATTATTATTATTATTATTATTATTATTATTTTTGATATGCTAGATACACAATAAGAATTTGATGGTTTAGTGAATTTTATTCAGAGATTGATAAAAAAAAAAAAAATCTCTTTTGTTGTTTTTAGGAAGCGAGGATGACGAGGACATCTAGTTCTCCTATTGCATCTACTGTTGATTAATTAAGTGGAATTATGAGAACTCTGGAGACTATGACACAAGTGATGCAACAACAAGTCCAACAAGGAGGAAATAATAGAATGGGGGCATCAAACCATACTGGGTTAGGAATTGAACAGTTTAAGAATCTTAGTCCTCCTAGTTTTAGTGGTGAACCTGATCCAATGACAGCATAACGATGGATGATGCAGATAGAAAAAATATTTGATGTCTTAAATTGCCCTGAAGATCAAAAGGTTTCTCTTGCAGCCTTTATGTTGGAAGGAGAGGCTGAGCACTGGTGGAGAATGATTAAAAGGATTTCTGAAATCAAATATGAGCCAATCACATGGAAGGCATTCATAGAAAAGTTCAACGATAAATATTTTCCAGGTGTATTAGAGAGCAGAAAGAATTGGAGTTCTTGGATCTCATCCAGGGAAATTTGACAATTGCAAAGTATGAATCCAAATTCATTGAGCTCTCCAGATTTGCCATTCATATAACTGATGATGAAATTAGAAAAGTAAAGAAATTTGAAAGGGGTCTAAGGCTAGCTATAAGAAGTCGAATATCAGCATTAAAACTCCAAGCTTATGCCGATGTGGTTGAAAGGGCTTTGATAATTGAAAGAGACTTGGAGGAAATTCAAGAAATTAGGGACAAGAAAGATAACAAGTTTATCGGCAAAAGTAAGAGAGGGAATGAATCTGAAATAAGTTATAAGAGGGTCGAGATGTCTAGATTTGAGAAAGAAAAACCACCACAGAGGACTCATTCATGTGCTAAATGTGGATTAAATCATGAAACAAGTCAATGTTTTCGGATGACTAGAGCTTGTTTTGCTTACGAGAAGTTAGATCATAAAGTAAGAGATTGCCCACTGAACAAGAAGAAAGAGCCACTGCCTCCTAAGTCAATAGCCCATGCTAGAGTATATGCTATTACTGAACAAGATTCCAGAGCCTCTAAATCAATGGTTGAAGGTATTCTTCATGTTTCTAAAAGAAATTCAAAAGTTTTGTTTGATCCTGGTTCTAACTTATCTTTTGTTTCACAACACTTTGCTTGTTACTTGGGCATTTAACCTAGACCCTTGGATTATATGTTATATGTAACTACTGTTGGGGATTCTTTGACAACAAACTTGGTTTATCCATCTTGTTTGATTTCTATCGGAGAATGTGAACTTCTTGCTGATTTGATTCTCCTAGAGATCTAGGGTTTTGATATTATACTTGGTATGAATTGGCTATCTTTCTATCATGCTAGTGTTGATTGCTATACAAAAATAATTACTTTTTGCATACCAGATCAGCCTATATTTTACTTTGAGGGTATTAGGCATGATTTGCCTCCTTGCTTGATATCAGCACTTCAAGCTTATCGTTTTATGCAGAAGAGTTGTTTTTGTTATATGGTGTTTGTAAATGAGCATTCAAATCAAGAAACTCACCTAAATGAAATTACAGTGGCCAAAGAGTTCCCTGATGTATTTCCAGATGACTTGCCTGGTTTCTCTCCAGATAGAGAAGGTGAATTTACTATTGATTTGGCCCTTGGGACAACCCTAATATCTAAGCCTCCTTACAGAATGGCACCACTCGAGCTAGAGGAATTGAAAAAGCAACTACAAGAACTATTAGATAAGGGTTTCATTCGACCCAGTGTTTCACTATGGGGTGCTCCGGTGCTATTATTTAAGAAGAAGGATGGAACGTTAAGGCTTTGTATTGATTATAGACAATTGAATCAGGTAACCATCAAAAACAAGTATACCCTACCCAGAATTGATGATTTGTTTGATCAATTACAGGGTGCACAAGTATTCTCCAAGATTGATTTAAGGTCAGGTTACTATCAGTTGAAGATCATGAAGGAGGATATTCCAAAAACAGCTTTTAGAACTCGATATGGTCAATATGAATTCTTAGTGATGCCTTTAGGTTTAACTAATGCCCCTGCAGCTTTTATGGAACTGATGAATAGGATATTTCAGCCATTCTTGGACGATTATGTGATTGTATTCATTGATGACATATTAGTATATTCAAGGAGTAATCAGGAGCATGAGGAATACTTGAGAAATATATTATCCATACTAAGAAAAAAGAAGTTGTATGCAAAGTTTAGCAAATGTGAATTTTGGTTGAATGAAATTGCTTTCTTAGGCCATATGATTTCAGGGAAGGGTATATCTATTGATCCAAAGAAAGTGGAAGTTGTTGTTAAGTGGGAAGTACCAACAAACGTGACAGAAGTTAGAAGCTTCTTGGGCAGGACAGGTTATTATAGGAGATTTATCGAGGGATTTTCTCGAATCGCTCAACCTCTCACCAAACTCACTCAAAAGAATGTGAAATTTGTATGAGGTGATGATTGTGAGCAAAGTTTTCAAGAGTTAAAAAAGAGATTGACTAGTGCCCCTATTCTCACTATTCCAAGTGGTGATGAGGGATTTATGGTTTACATTGATGCCTCGAGAAAGGGCCTTGGATGTGTTTTGATGCAAGAAGGGAAAGTGATTGCTTATGCTTCTAGGCAACTAAAGAGTTATGAACTGAATTATCAAACTCATGATTTGGAATTGGCAGCAACTGTTTTTGCTCTAAAGATTTGGAGGCATTACTTGTATGGGCGAACATTTAAAATCTTTACTGATCATAAGAGTTTAAAGTATATTTTTACTCAAAAAGAGTTAAACATGAGACAGCGGAGATGGATAGAACTTCTAAAGGATTATGATTGTACCATTCGTTATCACCCGGGTAAAGCTAATATTGTAGCAGATGCCCTTAGTAGAAAATCTATAAGTTTTATGGCGACTTTGGTTGTGAAGTAATAGAAGTTATTAGAAGAGAATTATGATTCGAATGTTATGAGAAAAGGGCAAGACTCAATGATATTAATGGCCTCCATCCAAGTGCAATATGATCTCATTCAACAAATTAAAGGAGGACAACTATGAGATCGACGGTTGATCTGCTTAAGGAATGAAGTAGAAAAGGGATTGAAACTAAATTTTTGAGTTTCAGAGGATGGCCTATTGAGATTTGGGGATAGAATATGTGTTCTAAATTACTCAGATATCAAAAATTAAATCCTGAGGGATGGTCATAATTCAAAGTACACCGTGCATCCTGGTAGCACTAAGATGTATAGAGATCTCCAAAGTCATTATTGGTGGGAAGGCATGAAGAAAGAGATTGCAATATATGTTTCAAAGTGTTTGACTTGTCAGCAAATCAAAGCAGAATACCAAAGACCTGGAGGTTTGTTGCAACCTTTAGATATTCCTGAATGGAAATGTGAATGTATTACCATGGACTTTATTTCAGGACTACCCCGAACTTCTAGAAAGCATGATGCTATTTGGGTTATCATTGATAGGTTAACGAAATTTGTACATTTCCTACCGATCAATATGACTTATTCTCTTAATAGGCTTGCAGATTTATATATAAATGAAATAGTAAGACTTCATGGTGTTCCAAAGGAGATAATCTCTGACAAAGACTCCAGATTTCTATCTAGATTTTGGAGAAGGTTACAGGAATCTATTGGCACTAAAGTAAAGTTTAGCACTGCTTATCACCCTCAAACTGATGGTCAATCAGAAAGAACCATTCAAACACTTGAGGATTTGTTTCGAACCTATGTTATAGATTGGAAAGGTGAATGAGATAAAGATATCTCTCTTATTGAGTTCACTTACAATAATAGTTATCATTCTAAGTATTCAGATGGCCCCTTATGAAGCTTTATATGGGCGAAAGTGCAAGACGCCTATATGTTGGGAAGAAATTGGCGACAGAAAATTATTAGCACCAGAAAAAGTTATAAGAGACTACTGAGAAAATTCAACTTATAAGAAAAAGGTTAAAGACTGCTCAGAATCGTCAAAAGAGTTATGTTGATAACAGAAGACAAAATATTGAGTTTCAAATCGGGGATTTTGTATCCCTGAAGGTCTCCCCTTCTAAAGGCATTGTAAGATTTGGGAATAAAAGAAAGTTAAGCCCAAGATTTATTGGACCTTTTGAGATTCTTGAGAGGGTTGGTTCTGTCGCTTACAGGATTGCCTTGCCACCATCATTGTGCCATATCCATGATATATTTTATGTTTCAATGATCATAAAGTATATACCTGATCCCTCTCATATCATTAAGTATGAGCCGATGGTGATTGATAAAGACTTGTCTTATGTGGAAGAGCCCACTCAGATTGTTGATAAAAAAGAAAAGATCTTGAGGAATCGGGTTATCCCTCTAGTTAAAGTGATCTGGAGAGGAAACAACTTAGGAGCTTGAGGAAGAAATAATGAAAGCTTATCCTTATCTTTTCGTCGAATGAGGTATGATAAATTTAGAGGACTAAATTTTTCTTTAAGGAGGGGAGAGTGTAACATCCCCCATTTTTAAAAATTTAGCAAAAGGTTTGTTTGTAAAAATAAGGATTATTTAATAATTATTTAATATTAAATAATTATTATATTAAAAGTTTATGGCTAGGGACCTAAGAGTAAATATTAGAAGTTTGATATAATTTATGAAAGATTCAGATTTAAGTTAAAAAAAAAAATAGTGGACATGTGTCACTAGCTAACCTAAGGTTGGTGCCACTTATCTTTGCTCTAAATATGACACCTAGCCCCTTTCAGGCATGCATTACACCTTGTAACTTTTGCATTAGCCAAAACCCAAAAAATTAGATGAAAGGTTAAAGAAAACAAACCTGAAGAGTTGCAGCCAACGTGAGTTTGAGAAAAGAAGAAGAAGAAGAAGAAGAGCTTGAGGTTTTTCATCAATTTTCCCACATTTGGGATTCAAATAATTTTAAGGCAAGTGTTCTAACCCCATCTCACAGTAACCTTAATCTCTGTTTCCATTTTTATTCTGCAAAATTTGAAAGATTTCAACTGAGAACCAAACCTTCTTTCGTTTTGATATAAAGCTATGAATCTGTAATTTTTTGATAATCTGACCTCTATGTAATGTTTCGGTCATAACATTTTGTAATAAACTCTGATTTAGACAAAACCTATTCCATTTGAAATTAGACAAAAAAATCTTTATTTTGATACTAAGATCGAATGATTTAGAGTTTAAATGCTTACTAAGACTTCTATTTAAATTAACCCTACATATTCTACAAAATAGGGACTAAAATTTCTGACCTCTTGTTACTTAACTGCTTATAACATTCTGCTGTGAACTCAGATTCCTATAAAGTATGATTTATTCAAAGCTAGACTCAAAATACTTTCTGTATATACCTGATTTGAAATTTTTGGAGTACAATTGCTAACTAAAACATCTACTTTAATCGACCCTATGGATTCAGTAAAACAAAACTAATATTTTCAGACCTTTCGCTACCAAATTATCTGTAACTCCCTATTATAAATTCCAATTCTTGTAAAACTTAATTTGCCTAAAACTAGATTGACAAAGCTTTCTAATAAAACCTATTTTGTATAAATTGGAGTATAATTGGTAATCCAAATAGTTCATAAAATGTTCCTATCGAATTCTGCCAGAATCGAGCTTTGGTCAATTTCGGCTTTCCTTGTTTCTTCTCATTGGAAATCGATTTCGGCAAAAACTCTTACTTCAGTTAAGCTTTACATTATTACCTTAAATTCTTGTATACTTTTGTCCTTTATTTATTTGTACATCTGCAGCTATCATCTAAAGTTCATGTTTGCATCGTAATGATTCGGCACATGCATCCCATTGTTCCGCATTTGCTTTCGATATGTGCCTCTTCCAGTTTCATTTCTTTGGATATTGAATTCATCTAACTTTCTTATTTCAATTGAGCTATATGTTATTTCTTGAAATCCTTGTATGCTCTTGCTTTTGTTTCCTTTCAAATCTGAATACATTTGTGAAAGATTATGTTTGTATCGTATTGACTCGAAAGGCATATGTACATTTCATTGTTCCGCATGTGCTTCTAATATATGCTAATTTTATTATTTATACTGTCCCTTTGTACTCTGGTGTTCGTGGGATAAATGTGAACCTTTGCTAGAAATGGTAAAGGGAGTTATGCTTAGAGCCCACGATGCTCTACTGGCCCCCTATGACTTCACTCAGATGTGGGTGGATGGAGCTCTCAGACGTGGGAGACTTATGTTTGGTGGTCATTCAGAAATGGATGGACCATATTATGTTATGATCCCACTTCACCTTCTATGTGTTTGATATGATATCCAAAGCTTTGGCTATGTTTCTATGCATGCTTTGGATAAGAATAAAATGACTGCATCGTCATGTGACATTTGAGCTTCTATTCATGTTTTGTTCTTTGATATGTTTCCGAAATGTTATAAGTCTTTGTTATACCTTGAAAACTATCATATATCATCGATATGCTTCTTATGCCAATGATATGCTCCAATTAGCTTTCCTCGATTGTATGAACAAAACATGCTTCGAACGATACGACATTGTAATTCTGCATTCAAACAAAACATGCTACTGTTTCATCTTGTATCTCTGCTTTGTATTTTGATATCTTATTTGTTTGAAACATGTCCTCTTTGCTATGGATATGTTAGTCATTTGCTGAGCTTTATATGCTCACCCCATTACTATATAAATTTTTCAGGATAGCTTATCGCTCGCTAAAATATGTAAATTGGGTTGAGGCAGTGGAAGGCTAGAAGATTTTAGGGCAAATATTTTGTACTTGATAGGTTGATGTTGTATAAGTTCTTTTTAGGTGTAATGAAATATCAATGACAAATCTAGATTGATGTATCTTGTAAATATTTGAAATGTACCTCTTATGTTAGGATTTTGGAAATGTTAAGTTCAAACTATGTACTGATATAAACATATAGTACATGTTGGTTTTGTGATTGCATTAATTTCCACGCTTATGGATTTATGATATAGTTATGGTTTAGTTAAGTTGCTTTTGGATTTTAAAGAATCATCTAGTGACATGATGTATGATTATAAACTACACAGGTTTTGTGAATTGTGGATTGTAGAGGTGAATGACTTGAATATTTTTCTTAGTGACCTCAAATGTATGATTGGATCCTAGATTGTTTGTTGAATTATAATTTTATCAATCTTGAGTTAGGTTCACACCTCGTAAATGAGAATTAAATTAGGGGGGCGTGACAAAAGGTGCCCAACAAGCCAATGATGTGAGTGATGACACGTGTGACTTAACACGGAATCTTTTTGCTTATTATATTTTGGTATTTATCACTTTATGTTAACTATTGCATATATGTATGTATATATTATGATGTCCTAGGATCTATGCAATGGGAATCGGATCGTGATGAGATCACGATAATGAGATCGATTCACCTTTAAACACATATCCTAAATAATCCCGGCCATTGGTTTCTCGAGAGGGACTTCGTGATAACCGGACAGACTGGTGTGTTGTATGCTCATCCATATAATGGATACAACTGGTCTCATAGCTGCTCATGTGGAGACACTAGGGATACATTACAAGTGCTCATTGGAGAATGAGTCACTGATTGATCCGCTTACGGAATGCTGGATGGTTGATGATGCTTTATTATCAAACAATGATTCCGTAGTCCTAGTAGTGTATATGGTCCTTAGACTTGAGATACCAAGGATGTCCTATATAAGTGCTCCACTCTTTGATACCAGACTTATAGGTTTGGATGTCCCAGATCTAGTACAGTTGGTAATTGGGAGTGACAATCGACCTTACGAGGGCTATTGAGTGTTGATAGAGGATCATCGACTCTCGACATCATGAGAGGAATATCCCATGTACTCTTGCTCAGACAAATCCCTAGCTAGGGTCATTCGGATTGAGAGAGAAAGAGTTCTCCGGAAGAATCCGATTAAAGCGAGACTCGAGAAGAAACCATATGGGTCTGACAGCACCATGCCCGATATACGGTCTTTGGGATATTAGATGGATGAGGGACTATAGATATACGGTAATTGAGGACAGACAGGTCCAATGGATTAGATTCCCTTGTATCGTTTGGGGACTACGGCATAGTGGCCTAGTACGTCCGTAGTCGATAAGTCGAGTGAATTATTATAGAGATAATAATTCACTAAGTTAGAAGGAGTTCTGACAGGTATGACTCACGACTAGTTCGATATTGGGCCTAGAGGGTCACACACATATGGTAGGCATTGCGATGAGTAGAGGTTCGGATATAAGATATCCGCCGGAGCCCTTATCTTATTGGATATCTAATAAGCCCATGAATTATTGGATCCCATGGACAAGATCCAATAAGAGCCCATGAAAGATTATTGGATAGAGATCCACTAATTTAAAATGCTTGGGTAATTGTATGCAGATCCAATACCTACTAGGGGAGGATCCATTAGGGTTTGATAGGGGAGCTCTATAAATAGGAGGGATTCAGTGGTTCATACGCTAGAGCCTTTGCTTGCCTCTCCTATTCTCCTCCCCCTCTACACCTTAGAGCAGGCCTGGAGTTTTGAGGAGCATCATCGCAGCCCTGCTGTGTGGATCACCGCTAGAGAGGAGGATGCTTGACCTCCTTCACCCTCTCCTAGAGATCTGTAAGGAAATAGGGATATACGATCTTCCTAGGTAACACAATCTATTCTATACGCAATTTGTTTCGCGGAATTTTGCGCACCAATCTTTGCACGACGACGAACATCTTTTTGGGAAATTGGGGATTTTATTTTATTTTTTGTTCTTTCGCTACGCATGTGATGTCGCCCCTAAGATTTCCCAACACGAACCACTATAAAACTTGGTTTGCATTTACTTCTTGCAATTTACCTTTATTGTAAATTGCTTTACATGCCTTAGTTTCTTATTACACTCTTTCATACATTTTCAAGTCAGTATCTTCTTGAAACGGGTTTAATCGAAATGAAAGATTTTTGAAATCGACGTTTCTCTTTGTTGCACTAATTCACCGCCCCCCCTCTTAGTGCCGACTCATTTCTAATAGTTGGTATTAGAGCCTTGTTATTTCTCATTTGGTTTAACACCCAAGAGAAATGGCTCTTTTTGGCTTTCAAGAGGGTCACTCTCTTATTCGTCCTCCTATGTTCAATGGGATAGACTACACATATTGAAAAACTTGAATGAGAGTTTTCTTACTTTCATTGAATCTCAATTTATGGAATATAGTTAAATTTGATTTTGAAAATTTTTCTACTCTAATGAACGAATGGAATGATTTGGAGAAGAAAACTTTTTCTTTAAATTCTAGAGCTATGAATGCTCTATTTTGTGCCTTAGACAAAAAGAATTCAATCGGGTTTCTACTTGCGAAACGGCTTTCGATATTTGGCACACTCTTAAAATCATGCACGAAGGCACAAGTAGGGTTAGATATTCTAAAGTTAATATTTTGATGCATAATTTTAAGTTGTTTCGAATGGAACTAAGCAAGACTATTGGAGACATGTGTTAAATCTCGGATTTTGATGATGATGTTAATTGTCACGTTGGGAGTTCGAGAGTTTGTCGGAAGTCCGGACGTTCATCGGAAGTTCTGCGGGAACCAACCAAAAAGTCTAGGAGCTTGCCGGGAGTCCACCGAAGCATCACCGAGAGTTCGGCAGATATTCGCCGGAAGTACGTCGGAAGCTCGCCGGAAGCGATTGACGCACCGGAACATGAATTGCAGTAATTATGTCTTAATTATCGTAGTTAGAGTATAGATTAAGTTAAGATTGGGAGATAATCCCACTAACTTAATTAGGGGCCAACTGGGCCCTTAACAGACCCAAATTGGGCCGAAAAGAATAGCCCATTCGGCCCCTGAATTCCTGATCGGCGGTGGCACAGCCTAGGAGACTCTGTCTCCCAGGAATTCTGGGTGGTGGTACTGCCCCTGTCAGGTGGTGGTACCGCCGGCAGTTATTGCTGCCAGTGGTGGTACCACCCCTATCAAGCGGTAGTACCGCCAGAGCTCGATCTTCGAGCGCTGTCAGGTGGTGGTACCGCCCAGACTAAGCGATAGTACCGTCCAATATCAGATGGTAGGCGGTAGTACCGCTTAGTAATGGAGGTGGTACCGCTAGGACCCCGGAAATCCGGAAATAGATACTTTTAGGCTCTATTTTTGAACTCATTGGGGCCTTAAAAACCCCACCCTTTCCTGTATGAAAGGGTAACAAAAACTTGACATTATCTTGAGTCTTTGAGGCCTTAAAGTGTTGTAAAAGCTAGAGTTCTCCTCCTTCTTTCTAAGTGTTGAGATCATTCAAGAGAGGAGTGAAACTTATCAGGGTTGTCTCCTAAGCCCGACAAAAGAGCTGTAAAAGGGTGGTTGGCCTTCGCCTATTGAAGGAAGGCCTCCAGTGGACGCCAGTGACCTCGTCAGAGGAGGAAGCCGAAAGTGGATGTAGGTCACGTTGACCGAACCACTCTAAAAACTCGGTTTGCATTTACTTTGAGCAACTTTCCTTTATAGCAAACTGCATCTCCTCCTTACTGTGCCTTAACTACGTCTACTTATGCTTTGACGTAAATATTTTCTGAGATCAGCTTTAATCATATGAAGACATTACAAAACTGACGTCTTTTCTTGCTCTTTCACGAAAGGTTTCAAGTTCAAAGTTCTTCCAAAAAGGATTGAGTTGAAATCATTCTTGTTGAATCGACTTTAATTTCAATAAGTTTATTGAAATCGAAAAAGTTTTTTGCTGCACTAATTCACCCCCCCTTAGTGCGCTCTTGATCCTAACAATTGGTATTAGAGTGAGGTTCACTCTCAGTTGGATTAAAACCCAAGAGAGATGGCATTTGCCGAAAACCAAGAGGGTCACTCAATTACATGTCTGCCCATGTTCAATGGGACGAATTACACCTATTGGAAGACTAGAATGAGAATCTTCCTAATTTCTATAGATTTTGAGCTTTGTAATATTATAGAAAATAGATTTCAAAAGTCTTCTCTTCTAATGATTGATTGGAATGAATTGGAGAAGAAGTCTTTCACTTTAAATGCAAAGGCTATGAATGTCATGTTTTGTGCTCTAGATAAAAATGAGTTCAATCAAGTTTTGATTTATGAAATGACTTTTGATATTTGGCACACACTCGAAGTGACTCACGAAGGCACTAGTAGAGTGAAAGAGTCAAAAATCAACCTTTTAGTACATTCTTATGAATTATTTCGAATGAAACCGAGTAAGACCATTGGAGATATGTACACCCGTTTTACGGATGTCATTAATGGTCTAAAAGGACTTGGTAAAAGTTTTTCGGATTTTGAGCTCGTTAATAAAGTTTTAAGATCCCTTCCAAAGAGTTGGGACCCTAAAGTCATGGCCATTCAAGAGGCCAAAGATTTAACTAACTTTCCTCTTGAAGAACTAATTGGGTGACTAATGACCTATGAAATGACATGTAAAGCTCATGAAAAGCTTGAGGACAACCTTCCAAAGAACAGGAAGGATATGACATTGAGAACACAAGAAGATCACTTGAGAGAAAACTCAAGTGATGAGGACTTTGATGATGACTTGACACTTTTAACAAGGAAATTTAAAAAATTTATTAGAAGAAATAAATCTAAAAATGACACTAAAAATAAATTTGAACCCAAGAAAGATCAAGTAATTTAATACAAATGCAAGAAACCAGGACACTACAAAAGTGAATGTCCCTAAGCCAAGAAGAGGACACCAAAGAAGAAGGCACTCAAAGCAACATGGGATGACTCAAGCGCATCCGAAGAAGAGGAGCCAATCAACACCGAGCAATTTGCTCATTATGCACTAATGGCCATTGGAGAGGAGGTAACAAATTCAATTAATGCAAATTTATCATTTGATGAATTATTAAATACTTTTCATGATTTAATTGATGAATACAAAATAATTAGTAAAAAATATAAATTATTAAAAAAGGAGCATGATTCTCTTATTAGTAATTTTGATAAATTAAATATTGAGCATAATGATAGCTTAGCTCCATGTATGAAATACCATGATTTAGAAACACTTCAAAAGGAAAACTTCATATTCAAGGATACCTTGAAGAAATTTAAGGTTGGTAGCAACTCCTTGAACATAATCCTTACCAATAAGGGTCACGTTCATAAAATAAGTGGAATCGGATTTATGAAAAGCTCTCACCAAAATTCAACCACCTTCGTTAAAGGCCCTATCTTGCATATTTCACTCCAAAATAAATATAACTTTTGTTGCAAACGTGGACATAAAGCTTATCATTGTCCATTTAAAAAGGTTAGTCAACACAAATTGATTTGGGTTCCTAAAGGAACCGTAAAGAATTTCATGCAATATGATAAACAATTTAGATTGATTTTTGAGGCACCCAAGGTCAAATGGATACCTAAAAATTATCCTCTTTTGTAGAAATGTATACTATCACAAGCTAGGAGCAAGAGATGATATCTTGCTTTTTGGATGCTCAAGGTTTATGACTAGATATCCAAAATAACTCGTAAAGCTCTCTAGCCATAATAACAAAAAGAGGATCAGTAGAATTAAAACTATCAATTACAAAATGATACTTATATTCCATACGTTAATGATGCAATCTTGGGTGATAAACACTTAATTTTGATCCCTCAAAATTTGGAACTTGAATTTGCCTTCACACATCTTTCGGATTTCTGAATTTATTGGATACATTCCTTCCTCAATTTTTCCGGATCCAACTATATCTTATAAAATCATGAACTTACGGCTTGCAAGCCAAGTTTGCATACGAATTTTGTATGATGTAAATCATGAACTTGTGAGGATTACGATGCTTGCATGATGAGTCATAAACATATTGAAAACATATGAGCTCTATATGACATTTGGGTATAGTATGCATTTTACAAGATCGACCATGAACTTACAAATCTTCTCCTCTTGTAATGAGAATTTTTATATGATTATGTAATTAAGGTTGTTTGCTCCACAAACAGAAACTCCCTTCAAGTTGAAATCACCCACATCAGCCAACACACCCTTGTAAGCAGTGCTCACTGCCTGTAGGCGGTGGCACCGCTTAGCTGGCGGTAGCATCGACAACTGTCACGGGTGGCATGCGATTGCACTGCCCAGCCAGCGGTGCCACCGTCTGCAACCTGCCCCCTTATAAAACCGAGCTAGGGCCGACGTTGGAACCGAGCCCAACTCATTTTCCACTCTCCCTTGCAGCTCCAAACCCTCTTTCAACACCATTCCCTCCCTCTAGCTGCGCAATAATCCCTATTTCCTGTAAGATCAAGGATCAATCCTACATCTTCTTGAAGATCTCAACCAAGGTATTCTCTAAAAGGCTTTGATTTCTCTTTTGTATTATCTACTCTTTCTCATTATCTATCTTCATAATAGCAGTATTTATGGGTTCTAGAAGATCCTCTAGGGACAAAGGGAAGAGGAGATTAGAAGAAAGCTATGATTCTACACTTTTTGATTCTAATCAACATGCCCTAAAATTTGTATCCATAAAATCTAGACATGTTCATAAGGGAAAATATATTGATTTAGATGAACTAAGTGATTTAGAACCTATTCAATGGTTTGTAAATCTAGACATTCTCCCAATCCTACAAATAAGTGAACCTATCTACCCCGACTTGTTAGGTTGTTTTATAACAATGTACATATAGATAAAGAAGAAAGGGTGTCTACCTATCTTTTAGGACGTCATATATCCATTACGGATAGATCTATTTACAACATCATAGGCATCCTAGTAAAAGAAGGATGTTGTTATTTTAGAGGATAATGGGATGATGAAACAATTGGGACCACTTACGTTGATGCCTTAGGAACAATTTTTGGCGATCCAAACTTAATGATACTTCCAAAAAGCTGTGAGTATTTACTAACATTAAGTATCAAAATACTTCATCACATCTTGATTATTATTATTCTCCCTAAACAATATCATCATGATGAAGTAAGCCAAATGGAATTAGGTACCATGTATTGGATCATGAAGAGATATAACAACTGTTTTGGTTACCTTATCTAACAAAACATGATAGAAATATCTAAAAAGGAGATAATACTTTCATATGGTGGCTTAATCACTAGAATACTCCATGCCTACGATATTACCATTCCACTCGACGAAGAAGTTATAAAGCTAGATAAATTTAGTATCATAAATAAAAATCTACTTCGACGAATGAGATATATATTTAGAAATGGTATGTGGGTTAGACTGCCTAGAAGAATCGATCCCCCTCAACCTAAACTAGAACCGGAAACACCAATCTTTAAGGGTAATCTATCTCCTCCAACTGGTCCCTTTGAGGAATCACCGCTAGTAGAGCAAGCACCTTCTTCATCTATCGAAGACATAAGGATTCGGATGGATCGCTTTGAACAAAGACAAGATCGACTTGAACAATGCCACAATCAAATCTTATCTGAGCTGCAGCAGATTCATCGATAGTTTGACACATTGTTTAGACATTTTAACTTTCCACCACCTGAATAAGGATATGTATATATTTAGGAAAAGTGGACACAATTCCTCCTTGTCATGTTGTAATACTATGATGTAAACTTTTTTGCTACTCACCTTGATGATCGCAATGCTACTTACTTTGATAATCGCAAGTCCTTGATATATTTAACTATTGGTATCTACGACTTGATGTATTATTTGATGAGCATTTGCAGAATTAGGAATGTTGATTTGTCTGAATGCATGAATTTGTTAAATTTCATTTTCAGACTTTCTTGATTCTTTGATCACTCACTTAAATTCGGAGCTAAAAATTTTATAATACGAATTTTACATGATGATAAGATTGTGTGCCTCAATAACATGTTTACTTTGATGTTGGAAATTTTGTGCCTTGATACTAAAAGTTTCTATAATGATGAGCATGTTATACTTTCATGATTGTGATTTGAGAAGTTTTAATCATACATCGGATTATTAATCTTTGAGCACTACAAAGCACTGATGATTTTGCCTCATGCAAGTAGTGATGAAAAGCTATGACAAAACACTTTATAAAAGCATGAATTGAATGTATATCTTTTCCGGATTATCTTTCACTTAATGTATTTCTTGAATGGAGCTTTTATGAGCCTATGTCATATCAAATTTATTTCATATCCATGCTCCATCACTTAATGATTTTTGATACATGAAATTAATCGACAAATGTAGCTCTCATAGATTTATCTTTTGTGAATTTTAATTAAGAAATAGATTTGATATAATGATTCTTTCACATGAATTCCTTCTTGATGAAGGAAGATTTTTTTTTTGTGAGATAGAACGCTTGCAAGGATTTAATTTCACATGTATATCTTGATCTTTGTGAAAAATGAAGCATGATTTAATGAAACTCTCTTATCATTTTTAACTTCATTTAAAGTTGGTTCTCAATGGTTTTTACCTTCCTTCTTTCCTTCTTCTTGCAAAGTTTGGATGATAAGTAAAAGGAAAGAAGTTAATGAATGATATCATGTCATGAATGCTTGAAAAATAATTGGTATGAATTTCTTTACAAGTTGAAAAATAACATGAATTTTTACCACAATTACATATATTGTTAAACCGTTCTCCTTTTTGTTGATGACAAAGGGGGAGAAATATGTGGTAAATTGATGATAAATGTATGCAATTTTACACTTGAAATGTTTGCATTATGATAAGATATCTAGAGCTTAATTTGAAATATTAAAAATTGATATCTTGCCATAGAATGAATTGCTATGATTGTTATCCTTCATATTTGAAATATAAGACATGAAAATGGATGTCATGCCTTGACATCATTTTCAGAAAGTTACATCATGATAGGAATCATGATGGGTGTATTGATAAGTTTAAATGAACTTAACTTATCAATATGTCTTTTAAATTCAAAGGCTTTGAATTCAAGAATGACTTTTCTCAAGTATGACATATAGATAGGGGGAGTTAAGGTTAAATCCGTCATCAATTGATTGTCATAATAAAAAAGAGGGAGATTATTGAATCTCAATTTTGATGATGAAATCAATTGTCATCTTTTTATCTAATCTATATGTTGAGAAAAGTGTGCAGGATTAACTATGATGGCAGTAAGACATTTCAGCAGGTGTTATGCCGGAGTCAAGATCAAGATCACGTTAGGAGTTCGAGAGTTCGTCGAAAGTCCAAACGTTCATTGAAATTTTTGTGGGAACCAGCCGAGAAGTCTAGGAGCTTGCCATAGAAGCTCATCGGAACTCGCCAAGAAGATCATCGCAAAGTCTAGAAGCTTGTCGGGAGTCCGTTAGAGCATCGCCGAGAGTTCATCGGATGTTCGCCAGAAGTACGCCGGAAGAAGCGATTGACGCACCGGAACACGAATTGTAGTAATGATGTCTTAATTGTCATAGTTAGAATATAGATTAAGTTACGATTGGGAGGTAATCCCACTAACTTAATTAGGGGCCAACTGGGCCCTTAACAGACCTAAATTGGACCGAATGGAACAGCCCATTCGACCCCTGAATTCCTGGCCAATGGTGGCATCGCTTGGGAAACTCAGTCTCCCAGGAATTCTGGGTGATGGTACTATTGGAAAATCTTGGGGGCGACATCACATGCACAGCGGAAGAACAAGAAAACAAAATCCCCGATTCCCAAAGAGATGTTCATCGTCTTGCAAAGATTGGCGCGTAAAATCCGCGAAACTGAAAAACTGCGTATAGAATAGATTGTGTTACTTAGGGAGATCGTATATCCCTGTTTCCTTACAGATCCTTAGGAGAGGGTGAAGGAGGTCAAGCGTCCTCCTCTCTAGTGGTAATCCACATAGCAGGGCTGCGACGACGCTCCTCAAAACTCCAGGCCTGCTCTAAGGTGGAGAGGGAGAGGAGAATAGAAGAGGCAAGCAAAGACTCTAGCCTATGAGGCTCTGAATCCCTCCTATTTATAGAGGTCCCTTGTCAAACCCTAATGGGTCCTCCCCTAGTGGGTATTGGATTTGCATCCAATAAGACAAGGGCTCCGTCGGATATCTCATATTCGAACCTCTACTCATCGCAATGCCTACCATATGTGTGTGACCCTCTAGGCCCAATATCGAGCTGGCTGAGTCATACCTGTCAGAACTCCTTCTAACTAAGTGAATTATTATCTCTGTAATAATTCACTTGACTCATCGACTACGGACGTACAAGGCCACTACGCCGTAGTCCCCAGACAATACAGAGGTATCCAATCCATTAGACTTGTCTGTCCTCAGTTACCGTGTACCTATAGTCCTTCATCTTTCTAATATCCCTGAGACCGTATATCGAGCATGGTGCTGTCAGACACATATGGTTTCTACTCGAGTCTCACTCTAATGGATTCTCTCGGAGAAATCTTTCTCTCTCAACCCGAATGACCCTAGCCAGGGATTTTTCTGAGCAAGAACACATGGGATATTCCTCTCATGACGTCGAGAGTGGATGATCCTCTATCGACACTCAATAGCCCTCGTAAGGTCGACTACCACTCCCAATGACCAGCTGTACTAGATCTGGGACAGCCAAACCTATAAGTCTGGTATCAAAGAGTGGAGCACTTATACAGGATATTCTTGGTGTCTCAAGTCTAAGAACCAGTAATACAACTAGGACTACGGAATCACTGTCTGACAATAAAGCATCATCAACCATCCAACATTCTATAAACGGATCAATCAGTGAACTCATTCTCCAATGAGCACCTGTACTGTATCCCTAGTGTCCCTACACGAGCAGCTATGAGACCAACTGCATCCATCATATAGACAGGTATACAGCACACCAATCTGTCCGGTTATCACGATGTCCCTTTCGAGTAACTTATGACCGGGATTATTTAGGATATGTGTTTGAAGGTGAATCGATCTCATTATCATGATCTTATCACGATCCGATTCCCATTGCACAAATCCAAGGACATCACAATATATATCTATGCATATATGCAATAGTTATAAAGTGATATATGCCAAAATATAATAAGCAAAAAAATTCTGTATCAAGTCACACGTGCCATCACTCACGTGATTGGCTTGTTGGGCACCTATGACTAGTAGGTACCACCCCTGTCAGGCGGTGGTACCACCGGCAGTTATTGTTGCCGGCAGTTATTGTTGCCAATAGTGGTACCGCCCCTGTTAGGCGGTAGTACCGCTAGAGCTCGATCTTCAAGTGCTGTCAAGCAGTGGTACCACCTAAACTAAGCAGTAGTACAGCCCAGTGTCAAATGGCAGGCGGTAGTACCGCCCAATAATGGCGGTGGTACCGCCAGGACCCCAGAAATCTAGGAATGGACACTTTTAGGCTCTATATTTGAACTCATTGGGGCCTATAAAAATCCCACCCTTTCCTGCATGAAAGGGCAATGAAAACTTGACATTATCTTGAGTCTTTGAGGCCTTAAAGTGTTGTAAAAGCTAGAGTTCTCCTCCTTCTTTCTAAGTGTTGAGATAATTCAAGAGAGGAGTAAAACTTGTAAGGGTTGTCTCCTAAGCCCGGCAAAAGGAGAAAAGCTGTAAAAGGGTGGTTGGCCTTCGCCTATTGAAGGAAGGCCTCTAGTGGACATCAGTGACCTTGTTGGAGGAGGAAGCCGATAGTGGATGTAGGTCACATTAATCGAACCACTCTAAAAACTTGGTTTGCATTTACTTTGAGCAACTTTCCTTTATAGCAAACTGTCTCTCCTCCTTATTGTGCCTTAACTACGTCTACTTATGCTTTGACGTAAACATTTTTCGAGATTGGCTTTAATCGTATAAAGACCTTACAAAACCGATGCTTTTCATTTGCGCACTTTACTTTGCTGCAAATCACCTTAGTCTTTTCTTACTCTTTCACAAAAGGTTTCAAGTTCATAGTTCTTCCGAAAAGGATTGAGTTGAAACCATTCTTGTTGAATCGACTTTAATTTTAATAAGTTTATTAAAATCAAAAAAGTTTTATGCTGCACTAATTCACCCCCCCTTCTTGGTGCGCTTTTGATCCTAACAACATGTACACCCGTTTTACGGATGTTGTCAATAGTCTAAAAGCTCTTGGTGAAAGTTTTTCGAACCTTGAACTTGTAAATAAAATATTAAGATGCCTTCCAAAGAGTTGGGATCCGAAAGTAACTACAATACAAGAGGCAAAAGATCTCAATAATTTTTCACTTGAAGAACTTTTTGGTTCATTGATGACATATGAAATGACGCACAATAAGTATGATGAACATGATGAACAAAACGAACATGAGAACAACCTTCCGAAGAACAGGAAGGATTTGACACTTCGAACATTAGAATACCACTTGAGTGATAACTCAAGTGATGATTATGATGACTTTGAACTTCTCACTATAAAATTTAGAAAGTTCATGAAACAAGAATTAAAGAATAAAAATAAACTTAAAAAAAAGAAGTTTTCAAAGAAGAAGAAGGTGACTTGGGACAAATCGAGTACCTCAGAAGATATGGAGCAAATCGATGAAGACAAAGTGGTGAACTTCACTTTGGCAAACTACGTCTTAACGGCTCTCGATGATGAGGTAAATGACACCCGAAACTCCCTTAGTTTACTTTAAAATTATTTAATATTTTTCATGAGTTATTTTTAATTTAGTTTAGATAAATTATATAATTTTTTTTGAAAATTACATGTTTAATGATGTAATGAAAATGTTCAAAGTTTTAGGATCATGCTTGTCTTTCTAGTAATTTTGAAAAAGATCATGACAATTGCATGTTTTATGATAATGCAATAAAATGTTAGATATAAATCTAATGCTTGTACATCTAAAAGGTTTAATTTTATGTATGTTTTAAAGAAGTAATAATGAGTATCTTGATGATTTCTATATTGCTTTTCGATAACGATGCATGACTTTTGTATGGTTTGATGATTTTTGTGATGAATCTTGTCTTTGGTTTTTGATTTTAAACATAATGCATGGTTTTGACATAAGAACAAAAATTTGGACATGCTAATATAAAATCAATCACCAAAATTGAAACTAAAGAAGTTTAGATATCTTTAAGAATCATTCAACATTATGTTCAATGAAACCATGCTTGATGTTTTAATAAAAATGTTAAGAGGCTTGATATCATGCTTAATGAGTTTATCTTTTGAAATTATACATGATGATTCTTATGATTTATGGATTATCAATCTTTGCCATAATGAAAGTTCTTTTTGGTTTTAAACGATGCACGTTTTAATTTGGCATAAAGGACAAAGACATGCTCATGTGAAATCAAATCACTTAAATAGAAACAACTAAAGAGAAGAAAGTATTTTTCTTGAAATTTTTTTTTTCTCTAATCTTATCGATTTTTTACTAAGATAAAGTTGTTTATGCCATTTTGAATCTTTTGAAAGAAATTTTGATAATTTGATGATTTGAATTTGAATGAGTTTTATCCAAATCATGATCTTGATTTCTTGGAATTACTTAAGATTTTTTTTTTAATCAAGATCTCCTCTTTGTACTCCTACCATTTTTTCTTGGTATTTTATTTAAAGATGAGATTTACTATATGAATCTTGTCTTTTGGTATTCACATGATCTTATCCTTCATGATATGATTTTGTAATTTCTTAAATTCATGAAGTACATCTCATCACCAAATTTTTCTTGATATCTTTCATGTGATGACTTGAATATTTACACCTTTGTATTATTCCCCTCTTTACGCCTATAACAAAGGGGGAGAAAATAAATGATGAAAGTTTGGTACCAACTTGCATGAAGTGATAAATGCTTATTGTGATAATTGATTTATTTTTAGTATCATGCATACCCAAGTAATATTGATTTGAAAATTTATTGATTTAGTGTCATACCTAATGTGATAATGATGATGACTTGGCATTTTTTACAAGAACACTTTATGGGTTAAGATTTATTTTCTTTATCTAAATCATGATCTTGATATTTGATACATGAGACTTTTCTATGAATCAAGATATTATTTTTGAGCTCCTATGTTTCTTTTTGTTATTTACAAAAAGGGAAAGGAATTACAACATTATATTCTTCCCTTTTGACAACGACATAGGGGGAGCAAATTTTTCTAGCTTGCATACTTAAAAGAAAAAGCAAAAAGTTGCTAGTTTGTACATCATAAAGAGAAGCAAAAAGCTTGTTCATCTCGAAAGATGCAAAAATTTTGCCTGTGTAAAAATTACTAGCTTGCATGTTTCAAAATTATGTAAAACTTACTAGATTTTTTAGTTTATTCAATTCAAGAAGATACAAAAATAGTCTATCTTGCACATCTCAAAAGATGTAAAATTTTGCTAACTTTCATATATGTAAAATTTGATAGCTTGCATACTATAAAATGATATAAATTTGCTAGCTTACATGATCTAATATAATGTAGAACTTGCTATCTTGAACATCACCAAGAATTGCTAGCTTAGAATCTTAAGAGAAGCAGATGTACCATTTTGCCTATCTCAAGAAGGGAAACATGCTAATCTAGCAAAATTTATAAACTTACAAAACTCAAAATTATTGCTAGCTTGCAATTAAAATGATGTAAAATTTTGCTAGCTTGTGCTTTGCCAAGAAAGCAAAAAATTGCACTTCTCGAAAGAGAAGAAAAAAATTATTAGCTTGTATGTAATAAAACTTGAGATTATGTTCATTATACAATGATTTGAAATTATGTCTATATACTTGCTAGTTGCACTTCTCCTCTTTGTTGATGACAAAGGGGGAGAAGTTATTATGATAATCATACATGGATTAATGTATTGAAATTTTGATTATACATGATTTTATGATGACATGTTGCAAATATTCATGATGAAAGATTGCTTTGACTTGAACTCAACTTGAATTCAAGGTTCTATTAATATGACATATTGATAGGGGGAGTTAAGGTTAACTCCGTCATCAATTGGTTGTCATCATAAAAAAGGGAAAGATTGTTGAATCTCAAATTTTGATGATAAAACTAATTAATAGTATTTATAATTTGATTTACATTTTAAGTGACGCAGGAAGCTTCGATCAGGGAATTTTGATGATAAAACTAATTAATAGTATTTATAATTATAGCAGGAAGAATCATGTTGGGTCGGAGAAAAACATATCAGAAGATTGGACGTTGCACCGAAGGATCGGTCGACATATCGATAAAAGGCTTTGGGCCATGGGTTCAAGCATTGGGCCAAGAAGAGTAGATATTGCGCCAAGGAAATTGGAGTTATGGAGGTCAACTGGCCAATTAGGAAATAGGCTACAAGAGAGGACGATGCACTGAAGAATCAAACGAAGCGTCGATGAACCAATGACATATCAGATAACATTTGATTCAAGCTTTGTAATAATTATCTAGATCAAAGTAGGTTTTAAGTGTGTAAGATTAACTATAATAGCGATCAAGCCATAAAGCAAAATGAAGTCCTATAGTCAAGAATGAGATTTCATTGGGAGTTTGAGAGTTCATTGGAAGTCCGGACATTCATCGAAAGTTCTGCCGGAATTGATCGAGAAGTCCAGAAGTTTGCTAAAGAAGCTCATCGGAACTTACCAAAAGCTTGCCGGAAGTCCATTGGAACATTGCCGAGAGATCATCGAAAGTTTGTCAAAAGCTCGCCGAAAGAAACCTAGACTTATTGGACTTATTTAGCTTAGTGTATGTCTTAAAATTCATAGTTAGCACATAATAGGGTGGCAATTGGGCCAACTCAATTAGGGGCCAATTGGGTCTAAATTAGGAGTGATTTGGGCTCATTAGGAGGCTCATTCAATGACCCAAATGTTGGGCCAAACGGTGGCACTACTAGAA